>NC_040893.2:3531353-3831353 GCF_900634795.4 Betta splendens
AAACTTGTGTTTGTGTGTGCTTTCACCTGCAAATTATTTCACCACCCTCACGTAGCTTGGACTAAAAACAAACAAAAAAAGAGAAAACTGGTCTTACTTATGAGTTGGTGTTAGGGAGACGCTTGCGTGCCCGCGTTTCCTGCATGCTTGCGTGCCTGACCCCCTGCTCATTGGCCTGCCTGCCTGCCAGCCTGCCAGCTTGTCTGCCAGCTTTGCGCTCTCTCTTCATGGCCGCTGCTCGTTTCACCGCCGCACAGGTTCTAGAGCAGATTTTTTTAAGCCAATCTAATGACGACTCTGAACCAGAAGAGGAATCTGAGGAAGACGTGTCAAGTGAAGAAGAGAAAGAAAAAGGAGAAGCAGAAGAAGCAGATACAGCAGGACCAGAAACAGATGAAGGACAAAAAGACAGCGAGGGATGTGATCTAAGGCTGGACACTTCAGATGAAGAAGTTGATGATGAAGAATATAATGATGATGATGATGATGATGATGATGATGTTGATGATGAAGATGATGATGAAATAATAGAAAATGTGCAAAGACTGGAGCAAATAGAACTCGAGGATGAGGATGAAGAAGAAGAAAAAGAAGAAGAAGAAGATAAAACTTTTATCTCTAAAGACGGGAAAATAAAATGGTCCTCCGCTGTGTTTCGCAATGGCGAGGAAGCGAGGAACGTCCCTCTTAGTCCTCTTTCTGCCCAGGGACCCACAGAGTACGCGGCGGCTCAGGCGGTCGACTTTGAATCGACCTTCCGCATGTTTGTGACCCCGGCGGTGGAAAGGATCGTCCTGGAGAACACCAACCTGGAGGGCTCTCGAAAGCTCGGGAGCGCCTGGAAGGGCATGGACGAGGTCGACCTGCGAGCCTACTTGGGCCTCCTGATTTTGTCCGGCGTCTACAGGTCCCGAGGGGAGGCCGTGGCCAGCCTGTGGGACGCCGAGAGCGGCAGGGCCATTTTTCGCGCCACGATGTCGCTCAAGGTGTTTCACGCTTACTCGAAGCTGTTGCGTTTCGACGATCGCCAAACTAGACCCGCCAGGCGAGCGACGGACAAACTGGCAGCCGTGAGAGAGGTCTGGGACGCGTGGGTGGAGCGGCTGCCCAGCCTCTACGACCCGGGTCCTAACGTGACGGTGGACGAGCAACTGGTACCTTTCAGAGGTAAAGCAAAAAAAAAAAAAAACATGCAGACACAGACACAGACATACAAACACAGACAGACACACACACGCAGACATGCAGACACAGGCACAGACACACACACATACACATACACACACAGGCACATAGACACACACACACACACACACACACACACACACACACACACACACACACACACACACACACACACACACACACACACACACACACGCAGACATGCAGAAAACACGTAGCAAGCAGGCTTTCTTTTTTTACCTCTGTAAAAAAAATATATTTGTAAAAATCTCACCTTTATTTTTTGTAGGTCGTTGCTCTTTCAGACAGTACATGCCTAGCAAGCCAGCAAAATACGGCCTCAAGTTTTGGGTGGCGTGCGACGCCAAGTCCAGCTACGCTTGGAAGATGCAGCTTTACACAGGCAAGCCAGGAGGAGGAGGAGGAGGAGGAGAAAAGAGAGCTTCTGAAAAAAAGCAGGGCCAGCGGGTCGTGCTGGACGTCACAGAAGGGCTCGCCGGGCCCCCTCCTCCCTCCTCCCAACCTGCACGTTCGCTTTCCTCCTGGGGTCCGGCGTGACCCCCACCTCTCTCCTTCTAACCTGCACGTTCTGTGTCCTCATGGGGTCTGGCGTGACCCCCTCCTCCCTCCTCCTAACCTGCACGTTCGCTTTCCTCCTGGGGTCTGGCGTGACCCCCTCCTCCCTCCTCCTAACCTGTACGTTCGCTTTCCTCCTGGGGTCCGGCGTGACCCCCACCTCTCTCCTTCTAACCTGCACGTTCTGTGTCCTCGTGGGGTCTGGTGTGACCCCCACCTCCCTCCTCCTAACCTGCACGTTCGCTTTCCTCCTGGGGTCCGGCGTGACCCCCACCTCTCTCCTTCTAACCTGCACATCCTCACCCACTTGTGGGATCAGATGTAAAACCCTCCTCCGTTGTGTAGTATATTCTGTTACTCTTATGGGGTTATTTCTGTCCACTGCAGCGAGGGTCAAGTTGACCGTGGTGTCAGATTGGCCACTAAAACAAATACGCTGCTGCAGCTGTGTAAACATGGACTTTCGATGGACACGTAGGCACTTGCTGGTTGCATAAACAACACAGCTTTATATAGTGGGCATGGGGAGATGTTTCTTAGAGTGCTTCGCAGAGGGTCTGCTGCAGTCATCCAGCTGACCTTTTCCGACCTCTCAGTTTGTTCTGCAGACGAACCTCCAGGTGAATTCGGCCACCACCTCTCTCATGATTATTCTGTGATTGTACTATTTCATTATGTGTAATAAATTCATTTGTTAATTTGAGCATAAAAGTTTGAGTCCGTGTGAAATCTCTGATAAGGTCGGACCACCAAAATACACGACAAAATGGCGTCACGAACACAGGCCTGAGGAGCCATTTCCAGAACCAACATTTGTCCGGACTGGCCCGGACGCACGACCGTCGTCATCAGTGAAGGTAAATAGCGCTTAAAGCTTTTACGTGACGATTCTCTGTGTTCGAGACAGTGTGAGCAAATGTTGGTAAGATTAGAGAAATCCGATCATTAAATTCTGATTTGGCTGCTTTAAGTAAATTATCTGTGTGGGAGAGACAAAGAGAGGCGGTGGAGAATTTACCTGTGCTTACTTATACTGCTGTAAATAGCTGCTTTGCATAACCAACTGCTGTGTGTGTATGTGCTATCTTGCGCTTGGGGAAAAATGACATGGCCTATTGACCTCTAGAAGTTACGTAGGTTAACTTGAGGCAGGCGACGTTTGGGAAATCTAAAGTATGGGCGTTGTAGTCTGCATTCGGATAAAATAAATTTAAGGCTGTGTAAGTTCTGTGTCGACGCTGGAAAATTTGGTCCAGGTATTGAGCGGGGTCACTGAACCATACCTCGTTGAGCGGCTGTTAAATTAAAGGGGAAGACGTACGGTACCGGCGTCGGTAGACAGTGCGGCCTCGGTGCAACGGGTTGTGAAATTCGGTAAATTTGACCTGCTCGATAGAATCGAAATTTATTAGGCACTGTAGGCTTGTGTAAAGTATTGGGAATCTACATTAAGCTTGGAACGGATCAATCCAAGTGTAGAGTTTCCCAAGGTTTGTGAGGCCTGGTAACATAGGGATAACCGGTAAAAGCGCTTTGAGTTGATTGCGTATTGAACTGCAGTGTGTCGACGTGTTAGTATTGCGCAAGTATAGTTAAGTTGGGGTGAGTGTATGTTTTAGTAGATGTTAATGCATTTAAGGATAGTGTGATAATTGTTAAGTTGTTGTGGGGTGTATAATTAATAGGTGTCGTGGTGATAACAATTTTTTGAGTTTGTGTCTGTGAAGTTAAAAAACCTTGAGTGTGTGTTAATAATTGACAGTGTGCGTTCCCTTTCCGTCCTTTGAAGCAGAGAGAGAGTGTGTGACGGGGAGATAAAGCCTCGCTGTTCAGTGTCTGTGTGTGTGTTTGTTTGTTTTTGAACAGTCTGGGGAGAGCCGTTGGGTGAGTGCTGTCTAGATTAAACATTTTTGCAACATTTTAACATTTCATTTTAACTATCATTCTATCATTTTTGGTAATTTTAATATTTTTTGTGTGTCCAATGTGGACATTGCGGTAATTTTTGTTGATGTAATTTGTGAAGGGTAGAATAACGTTCCGCACTGTGGTTGGGACTGGTGGAGCAGATCACAGAGTGTGCAGATCGTGGCCGTTCTTCGATTAAAAAGAAAAAGGGGGAAGCAGTGCTAACTGCTAAATTGGTTGGGACTCCAAATTGGGCCCGGAGACTAGATATGTTCCTCTTCGAGTGTTCACTTCTCCTATCTGTGTGTATGTGTCACAGCTGTTAAGAGCATTAGGCTCGAGAGTGTGTGTGTTTCAGTATACAGGGCTATAGGCTCTGGGTGTGTGTGTGTGTGTGTGTGAAAGTGTGTGCAAGTGAGAGAAAAAGGTGACGTATCACATTAATCACTTTTTAGTTATAGAGGGGTGTAAAGATACAGTCGCTGGAGAATAAGGTAAATGAAAAATCAAGTAAATAAAGAATTAATAGAATAAAATAAAGTAATAAAAAAAAAAAAAAAAAAAAAAAAAAAATCACTTTCATTCTCATTTTCATTCACATTAAAATTCATTTCTGGTTGTTTGCACAATTTATGGCAATACATTTCACCAGTGCTTTTTCTCCAGATATAGGAATAATGGCCGCACTCAAAGACACGTCTCCAGTTGCGATCTTGGGGAGGAAACATCCTCTCCTTTCTCAGGAGATTGAGAAATATTCCAAGAAATGGAGTAAGCGGACGGGTAAAGCCCAGTCACCCTGGCCATCCGATGGAACATTCGATCATGAGCAATGTGTGGAGATGGAAGTGTTAATAAAAAATTACAAAATAAAAGATAAATCTGCCAAGCGACTGTGTAAACGTGAGCGTGAGGTTGCAATGCTAAAGTTATTCACAGATCAAGCCCAACTCCTGAGGGAGAAAACAGCTGAATATGTGAAAAAACAGATTGAGCGGAGAAAAGAGGAGAGAAAAAAGGGAGAATCCTTAAAAGCAGAACCCCCATCTTATGCTGCACAGATGCCGGTGCGGGAGATCAGACTATTAGGAGACTATTCACTTAGGTCCGGTAAATCAGGTAAAAGCATCTATCCCATTGATGAGTTAAAGAAGGTCAGGGAAAGAGGGAGAGAGCTAGATGACATAGAAGACTTACCTGCCACGTATGCTAAAGCAGTTCAGCTTGCAGGGAAAGACACTCGTCGTATTAGTGGCTTACATGATAAAATAATGCATGACATAAAACAATCTGAGTGTGCAGAGGACGGCAGCGAGGGCGAGGAGCAAGGCGAAGAAGAAGGAGCAACTGGGGAGAGTGAAAGAGTCCGAAGATCCCTGGCAGAGGTACAGTACTCTAAATTGCCAGATCCAAGTATGGTCTCTACCCCTCGCTATCTGCAGGCTGGTGCTAAGCCCAAGCAGGCCAGGATAAAGGAAAAGATGCCCCGTTCTGAGTCCTTTGCCCCTGGCAGTGAAGTAGTAGAGGAGCACGGACAGATGGAAGGCGTCATCACGCTCAGCTCCAAGGGACATCCAGTGTCAGCAGAAGTAGTAGAGGAGGCGTCCGAATACCCCCTGCTGGCCAAAGGAGCAAATCTGCAGTATGTGCCCTGGCCAACCATGGACCTGGAAGGGCTGGTGCAGAGACTGCCATGTCTGCATGATGGCGCCGGGAAATGGGTAGCAGCCTTCGAAGAAGAAACTATAGCCACCATCCTGGCAGTGGGTGACCTCAAGGCCCTCCTTGGGAAGGTGCTGGGGAAGCAGGAGATGGAGGAGACGCTGAGATCGGCGCAGATGAATGCATATGCAGGTACACAAGCACACGATGGAGAGTTGTTCAACAGGCATCGCAATGCGCTGTGGACAGCTCTGAGACTTCGCTATCCAACCAGAATTCAGCCTGATAGCATTGTAGCTGTGCCAATAAAAGATGATGAGAGCCCACAAGCCTATGTTCACCTCACTCGAAAAGAATGGATCAGACAAACAGGTGGAAGACCTGATGAGGACATTTTCCATAGGCAGGCTCTCAGAAAAAGAATTGTTGATGGTTTGCCCTTGCCTGCACAAAGTAAGCTGGGAGATGCAGTGGGGCTTTACACCATGCCCTTTGAGCAATTCACTGACCATGTTATTGATGCTGTGACCAAAATTCGTTCTGCTGCGCTCCGTCAGAAGCAGCAGGATGAAGAGACGGTGAGAAAACTGACCCAGCAGCAGCTAACTGAAGGGAGGAAAAAGATCCAAGCAGTGGTTCAGCCTGTGACTGCAGCTGGACATGCACCTCCCCCCACCATCACAGCCCCACCTGCTGTCCAGCCACAAGTTATCTACGTCCAGTCAGGAGGCTGGAGAGGCGGCCCACCAAGGATGAGAGGGGGAGCCACGGTTGGGAGAGCACGGGTGATGTGGGGTAATCAAGAAAGTGAGGTAAGGTGCTTCCGCTGTGGCAGAGTTGGACACATGAGACGTCAGTGTTACGGGTCGGTGCGCCAGATCCCACAAGGAGCCCCACGGCAGATGGGACCCACCAGTCCATGGCAGGGTCCTCCTGCTGGATACTAGGGGTGCCCTGAGAATCAGGGGAATCCGGGAGGGGAGTGTCAGTTGCCATTAAAATCTGTCTCGAGCCCTGATGAAGAGCCTCTGGTGCCGGTTAATGTAGCCGGTAAACCTATGAACATGATGGCTGACTCCGGAGCTGCTTACACGTGTGTAAGCAACGCTGATGCTGACCACCTCCCAAGATCTGGACAATATGTGCGGATCGTTGGATTCTCAGGGACAAAGCAGCTGATTCCCCGATCTGACCCGATTCCATTGCAGTTCCGAGGAAAAACAGTGGAACTGCCTGTATTAATTTCAGATCAAACACCTGTGAACTTACTTGGACGAGACGCTTTATGTAAACTAGGCTGTGCCATTTTGTGTACACCAGATGGAGTGATTGTCGACACAGCACAGTGTCAAATGACTGTGAAAAAAGACGAAGAAATGGTGTACTGGCTTGGAGACATCGATGAGACATTCATGGACGCAGCTGAAAAATGGATGGACTTTATCAAAGCTAACATGCCAGAAGCGTCCCGCCCTGCGTGTCCTCCTCATTGCACACTTCAGTATTTTAAAACAGAATCTGAGGCCCAACCAGCTGAGTGGATAGCACAACAGCCAAAGAAAATTCCCATCCAGTCGGCTTCTATTGTCCTGGGAAGACAGGGAGCAGCTATGACGGTAGAAAAAGGCGAGTATTTAGACCAGGAATTCAAATTAACAAACAGCAAGCCGCATGTTTCTCTCTTAGTAAATCCAGGGTACGAGCCAAAGCATTTGGGACAGATGATCGTGGAATCGAAGCAGGTTAAGTTTAGGCCCACTGAAAATAGCAACATTTGGGTGAGTGAAGATGATTTGTTCTTAAAAATAGCTATTTCTGCTGAGGGTTGGGCTTCCCCACAAGTCATCAGCCTTCCTTGTCAGACTGTGTTTTGTCATCAACATTCTGAGTTACAGAAGGAGATGGTGGAACGAGTACCCGAGAAGCTCTGGTCCAAACATGACGCTGATGTGGGCTTAATTAAGTCCGCACAGCCAGTGGAGGTGCACCTGAAACCCGGTTGCAAACCTCCCTGGAAGTCACAATATCCATTACAACCTGAAGCTGAGGCTGGAATTCAGCCAACCATCCAAGGTCTGTTGGATGCAGGTGTACTTGTGGAGGAACCGAACCCAAGTGGTAACACACCCATATACCCTATCAAAAAGGCGGACAGGGAAAGGTTTAGGCTAGTGCATGACCTTAGAGCGTTAAATGAAGTAGTTGAAGATTATCCATCTGAAGTGCCGAATCCACACACGTTGTTGTCCAATGTTCCACCAGATGCAAAGTGGTTTACTGTGGTTGATTTGTGTTCTGCATTTTTCAGCGTGCCAGTGAGTGAATACAGCAGACATCTTTTTGCCTTCACTTACAGAGGACAGTCTTACACATACACTAGGTTGCCACAGGGATTCAAGCACAGTCCACACTTATTTAACAAAGTGTTAAAGGAGGACATGGAAGATTTAGCCGGTAAGATAAAAAGCACTGTCCTCCAGTACGTTGATGATATCATCCTCTGCGCACCTGACCTAGAAACGTGCCATGAAGATTCTATCACCTTATTGACCTTATTAGCTGAAAGGGGTCATAAAGCTTCACTCAAGAAACTGCAGTACTGTAAAGATCGTGTAGAGTATTTGGGGAGAGTGATTGCGGAGGGGACCAGGTCAGTGTCTCCAGATCAACTGAAAGCTGTGTCTCAAGCACCCAAGCCGACCACAGTCCGAGAGATGTTGACATTTTTGGGACTGACAGGATACAGCTCGGAGTGGATTGACGGTTACTCTTCCATTGTCCAGCCGCTACGAAACATGGTAAAATCTGAAGGAGCTGGAAATTTGCGAGCATCACTCGCATGGACCCCCGAGGGTCACATGGCTTTTGAGACTATTAAGTTGTTGTTACAGCAGGCCCCAGCCTTGGCTCTTCCAGACTATGAGAAAACATTTTTGTTGTATGTCTCTTGTCGACAGGGTCATGCATGCGGAGTGTTGGCACAGAGGACTGGAGTTGGAACGCACGCTCAGCCGATAGCATACTACTCCGTGGCCCTGACTCCAGTGGAGCTAGGTTTGCCAACTTGTTACCAGCATTTAGCTGCGGCTCATCTGATGTATGAGAAAGCTTCAGCTTTGAGCATGGGTTATCCGATAGACATCTTGTCTCATCACAAGCTCGCAAATTTGATTGAAAGAGGTAAGTTTGTGCTAACTGCACCACGCCTCAGTGATTACCACCGACTCCTGGAATATCCAGATGTGACGATGCGTATCTGTAAGGTAAAGAATCCGGCAGATGCGGTTCCTTTGCCCCATGAGGGGGAAGAACATGAATGTGTAGCTGAAGCAGAGAGATATGCTAAGCTACGTTCTGATTTGAGTGCTGTTCCCTTACAAAAGGTGGATTTGACCTTGTTTGTGGATGGATCATGCTACAGGCATGGTCAGGATCTTAAAGCAGGGTTCGCAGTGGTGCAAGAGAAGAACGGGAGCATGGAGGTGATGATCGCCCAAGAGTGCTCTCAACCTTGCTCGGCCCAACTTGCAGAACTGAAAGCGCTGACAGCTGCTTGTGAGTTAGCAGCAGGTAAGCGAGCCAATATATACACAGACTCAGCATTTGCCCATGGTGTGTGTCATTTGTTTGGAGCAACCTGGAGAGGCAGAGGCTTCAAGAAGACTGATGGGTCACCTGTGACACATGGTGAGCAAATAAAACAGTTGCTTTTAGCTATGATGAAGCCAACAGCTCTGGCTATCATCAAGTGTGTAGCTCATAAACATGATACTTCTCTGATTACTCAGGGGAATGCAGCTGCAGACCAGGCAGCTAAGACTGCAGCGAATGCTGAAGCTACGGCTATTTTAGCAGTTTATGCTGCATATGATGAAGATCAAATAACCTCCAAAGATTTGTCTTTGTTGCAGAAAGAGGTACCAGAGGCTGAGAGGCAGCTCTGGGTCGAGAGAGGAGCCGTTCAAGGTGATGACGGCTTATGGAGGAACCACGAGGGACTGTTAATAGCCCCGAGTGGACTGTTGTCATTGCTGATAAATGAAGCACACGGTTTGAGCCATGAGTCCAGAGGTGAGGTTGTGAGACGAATCAAGAAGTGGAACTTTTGGGCTCCCAAGCTTTATCAGTATGTTGATGAGACCATAAGTCGGTGTGAAACGTGTCTTAAATGTAACATCAGGCGGGGTATGGTACCCCCAGCGGGACACCTACCAATTCCTGATGGCCCTTTTAAACATCTCACCCTAGATTTTGTAGACATGGTACGGCCAGTACAAGGTAAGCGTTACCTTTTGGTTGTGATTGATCGTTTCAGCCGTTGGGTTGAGGCAACCCCCGCGAAGCACAAAACCGCCGAGACAGTAGCGAAATTTCTGTGTCGGGAAGTTATCCCAAGATTTGGCATTCCCTTAAAAATCAGTTCAGACAACGGGAAAGAATTCGTAGATAAAACTGTAAAGTGTGTTTTGCAGAAACTCGGAGTAAAGCAGAGGTATGGCAGTGTTTACTGTCCGACCTCACAGTCTGATGTTGAGAGATGCAATGGGATTCTAAAAAACAAATTGCTGAAAATCTGCATGTCCACAGGTTTAAACTGGATCGACGCTTTGCCTCTTGCTCTCATGGCGTGTAGAGCAAGTGCTCACAGGACATTAAAACTAACACCGCATGAAGCTTTGCTAGGTCGACCAATGCCGGTGCCAGCTTATCGAGCGGTGAAGGGTCCATCCCTGGACATTCTAACAAGCGACATGAGGGCGTATGTGAAGCAAATGACTAATATACACAGGAGTATTTCCTCCCGTGTTGTGTCTTTACAGGCAAAGGAGATTCTGGAGGAGCCAGAACCGAAAGTGAAACCAGGAGATCTGGTGTACGTCAAAGTGTTCAGGAGAAAGTGGGACCACGCCAGACGAGAAGGTCCCTACACGGTGGTCAAAGCAACTGCAAGAGCGGTTCAAGTTCAAGGATCCCCCACCTGGTACCACCTGAATCACTGTGTTAAAGTACCTGAGGGGGAAATAGGGAAAGGAGCCAAAGAAGAACGAGATGAAGGAGGGAAAGACAAAAGGAGGGATCTTATTCCTCCTGTTTCTTGTAGTGACGTTGGACGGGATGCAGATGCCCCGCCATCCAGGGTTCTCCGGAGACGGAAAACCATTGAGAAAGGAGAAAGGAAAGAGGAGAGTTAAGAAAAATGTGTTCCAATGGCGTGAAGAAGGTGTTCCAGTGCAGGGGTGGCCAGGCCCCCTAGATTGGGTTTCAAACGACGTCAACTGGAAGTACGCCCCGGGGGAGATGTGGAGCGCTCAACTACAGAAAAGAGAGTGGGATGATAGTAGTGAGCGTACGGGTATTTTTGTGTATGTTAATTCGGACCAACACGGGACAGGCTACGACTGCGGGTTAGATTATGTTAGGAATGTAAATTCCAGTAATTTTGTTCTCTTTCCCAGGGGAGTAGGAAGGTGCGCCATTGGAGTAAAGGAAAGTGAGCGGAATGGAAGCAAGTTCTGGGATGTTAAAGTAGCATTCCGGCCACCTCAATGCCGTTTGGACCAGGACGTGAGAATAACATGGATAAAGGTTATGAAAACATACCAAGAAAGGCTTGTTGCGTTTCTGCGGCCTCCACGAATAATGTCTAATGTGCCTTGTTCACTCAGCCTAGCCAAGCCGCCTCTGCCTCCTTCGCCACCTCTGCCTCCCGTGTCTAAGAATGAACAAACGGATCCGGGAATCCCCGACTTCGTTGGAAAGTGGGGGTTAGAATCAAATAGCACCGATTTCCATCTTTTCTTTTCTGGTTGGGTACAGAAGGTGACCGCAGGGGCATCCGACTGGGCCGGTAGGATGATGACCGGAATGCGAGAAACGTGGTGGGGACCTGAGGACGAGGGTGCGCCTGGGAAAAAGGAAGAGACGTTAGATGGGCGTTTCCAGAATAGTTGGTACAGGTGGGTTCAATTCGCGGGTCAACTTAACGGGAAGACTGATTGCTACATCTGTACTAAGGCGCGGCCGGACCGGTTTTATGTGATAAACACTGTTTTCAGTTGGCAGGAATGCGAACAGGCCTTGCGTACTAACACACAAAATCCTAGACCTTGGTGTAGAGCCGAATGCTTATTGTATTTAGGATCACCCTCTTTTCAGTCATCAGTTGATTTTTTCATCTACGGGAAAACGAACGCGCAGCGTTGCGAGGATCTGAATGTGAAAATAGGACAGCACAGCGCGATGATGGGGATGCCGAATAATGCCCCTTTAATTCCAGTTGGTAAGTTTGAGTGTATTGAAAAAATGGGGTTTGTGCCTTTGGGTAAGGTTAAGCGTAGCCTCTGTAGTCATAGGTGGGAGTTGAACACTGCTAATTGCACAAAGCCACATCTTAAACCCGCTGCTCTCGTTTCAGGCAAACTGGGATCTGTTTTAGTTGCAGGTTGTCCCTATTTCGACCAGACTATCGCGTTGGCAGATCACTTCTGGTGGTGTGGAGGCCAACAGCTTATTCAACTTTGCCTATAAGATGGGCAGGTAGGTGTGCCCGGGTACAAGTTGCACAAGAGCTAATTGCGTTTAGGGAGCAGGATAAGGATGTCAACAGCAGAAGCAAGCGGAGCTACCAGCCAGATCCCAGAGTTTACCTGGATTCCATTGGCCAACCCCGAGGAATTCCAAACGAGTTTAAGGCAAGGAATGAGATTGCATCTGGGTTTGAGTCTATATTACCTTGGATAACGACGAATCGCAATACCGAGTGGCTGAACTTCATTTTCTTTAATCAGCAGCGCTTTATTAATTACACTGACGACGCGTTGGGTGCGTTGGGAGAGCAGGTGAGTGCCACAAGTGCGGTGGCGTGGCAGAACAGGCAGGCGTTAGACTGGATCTTAGCAGAAAAAGGAGGGGTGTGTGCGCTTGTGGGAGAAGTGTGCTGTACTTATATTCCAGGACACACGGCCCCGGATGGGGCCTTCACAGAGGCCATGAAGAGGCTGAGGTCGCTGAGGATGGAGGTGAAAGAGGCGGCTGGCAGCGATGCGAACTTGAGCTGGACAAACTGGCTGGAGAGTGTGGCCGGAGGATGGAGACAAGGGCTGATCAAACTGGGGGTAATGATTACTGTAGGAGTAATAGCTTTGGGACTGATTTTTTGTTGTTGTATTCCTTTCTTGAGATCAGTAGCGCTTAGAGCCGTGACCAAGCAGAATTTGCAGATGGCAGTTATTGAGCTGGGAGAAAAGTATGGGTGGAAGAGTGTAGGAAACGAGGAAGGTGACGTGTTTCCAGTTCCGGAATGGATCCACATCACGACTCTAGACGAGGACAAGGACGAAGAAAAGGACGAGGATGAAGACTCCCAGTTGGTGTGATGGTGAAAACGGCCTACGATACGTCATGAAGGAAGAAAAAAAAAAAAGAGACTAATCATACTGAAAATAAGCTAAGATGGTTGTTTAATGAATTTTAATACTGATGTTTTATTAGTTGTAATAGTCAGATTTATCCTTGTATTAATAGTAGTATTGGAAATGTATCATATTCTTGTGGTAGCAGTAGTATTAAAAATGACATAGTAGTAACCACCTTATATAGGTCTCATGATTCTGTGTATTGTTTCATTGTGTTTAATAGACTTAATAGACCTGCTATGAGGGTCTAAGTGTGTGAAACTTGTCAGTAATTTGTTTTTGTGTTCTTTTTTTTTAGGGGGCCGGTACTGAATTCACCTGTGAAACGTTCGGAGGTCATCAAGCTGGCTGCCCTGAGAAGTCCCATAGGAACAGTATGATGAATTTGGCCATATTAAGTGAAATGCCCACATTGCTAAGGTTAAACAAAACGTAAAATGGGGTTGGGACCTTGCTAGTGCTTATCACTGGTTTAAGGTAGTTAAAGTAAATTGGGCTTAGTTTAATGGACATTATCTGTCCATTGAGGGGGAAATTCTGTAGTATATTCTGTTACTCTTATGGGGTTATTTCTGTCCACTGCAGCGAGGGTCAAGTTGACCGTGGTGTCAGATTGGCCACTAAAACAAATACGCTGCTGCAGCTGTGTAAACATGGACTTTCGATGGACACGTAGGCACTTGCTGGTTGCATAAACAACACAGCTTTATATAGTGGGCATGGGGAGATGTTTCTTAGAGTGCTTCGCAGAGGGTCTGCTGCAGTCATCCAGCTGACCTTTTCCGACCTCTCAGTTTGTTCTGCAGACGAACCTCCAGGTGAATTCGGCCACCACCTCTCTCATGATTATTCTGTGATTGTACTATTTCATTATGTGTAATAAATTCATTTGTTAATTTGAGCATAAAAGTTTGAGTCCGTGTGAAATCTCTGATAAGGTCGGACCACCAAAATACACGACAGTTGCCCTCGTGGGGTCTAAAAATGAGAGCTGCGTGAGGGTTAACATTACAGCTTACAAGGGTCATGTTCTGATGCCAAGCTACTGTAAGACAGCTCAGTACACCCTAAAAGCACAGTTGCACGTGCCGGGGTTTAAACTATTCCTCTTATGGCCTGTAAAGCTCCAAAACGACTTTTTAGTGTTTCTGCATTGGTTTCTAACATTTCATCTTATAATGGTTATGTTCTGATGCCAAGCACTGTAAGAAAGCTCAATACACTTTAAAAGCACAGTTGCACCTGCTGTGGTTTTAACTTGTGTTCTTATGGCCTGAAAAGATGAAAACCGATGTTTTAGTGTTTCTGCATTGGTTTCTGACATTACAGCCTTTTATAGTCATGTTCTGATGCCAAGCTACTGTAAGACAGCTCAATACACCCTAAAAGCACAGTTGCAAAGTGCCTTGGTTTTAACTAGTGTTCTTATGGCCTGAAAAGCTCAAAACCGATGTTTTAGTGTTTCTGCATAGGTTTCTAACATTACTGCTTAAAGTAGTAATGTTCTGATGCCAAGCTTCTTGTAAGACACCTCAATACTCCTTTAAAGCACAGTTGCACGTGCCATGGTTCAAACTAGTTTTCTTATGGCCTGAAAAGGTCCAAAACAATGTTTAGTGTTTCTGCATTGGTTTCTAACATTACAGCTTATAATGGTCATGTTCTGATCCCAAGCTACTGTAAGACAGCTCAATACACCCTAAAAGCACAGTTGCACGTGCCGGGGTTTAATCTAGTCTTCTTATGGCCTGTAAAGCTACAAAATGACTTTTTAATGTTTCTGCATTGGTTTCTAACATTACAGCTTATAATAGTCATGTTCTGATGCCAAGCTACTGTAAGACAGCTCAATACACCCTACAAGCACAGTTGCAAGTGCCGTGGTTTAAACTAGTTTTCTTATGGCCTGAAAAGCTCTGAAACGATATTTTAATGTTTCTGCATTAGTTTTTAATATTATATGTTATAATTGTCACGTTCTGATGCCAAGTACTTTAAGACAGCTCAATATACCCTAACAGCACAGTTGCAAGTGCCGTTGTTTAAACTAGTGTTCTTATGGCCTGAAAAGTTTTAAAATAATGTTTTAGTGTTTCTGCATTGGTTTACAACATTAAAGCTTATAAAGGTCATGTTCTGATGCCAAGCTACTGTAAGACAGCTCAATACACCCTAAAAGCACATTTGCGCGTGCCGGGGTTTAAACTATTCCTCTTATGGCCTGTAAAGCGCCAAAACGACTTTTTAGTGTTTCTGCATTGGTTTCTAACATTTCATCTTATAATGGTTATATTCTGATGCCAAGCACTGTAAGAGAGCTCAATACACTTTAAAAGCACAGTTGCACCTGCTGTGGTTTTAACTTGTGTTCTTATGGCCTGAAAAGATAAAAACCGATGTTTTAGTGTTTCTGCATTGGTTTCTGACATTACATCTTGTTATAGTCATTTTCTGATGCCAAGCTACTGTAAGACAGCTCAATACACCCTAAAAGCACAGTTGCAAAGTGCCGTGGTTTTAACTAGTGTTCATATGGCCTGAAAAGCTCAAAACCGATGTTTTAGTGTTTCTGCATTGGTTTCTAACATTACAGCTTAAAGTAGTAATTTTCTGATGCCAAGCTTCTTGTAAGACACCTCAATACTCCTTCAAAGCACAGTTGCACGTGCCATGGTTCAAACTAGTTTTCTTATGGCCTGAAAAGGTCCAAAACAATGTTTAGTGTTTCTGCATTGGTTTCTAACATTACAGCTTATAATGGTTATGTTCTGCTGCCAAGCTACTGTAAGACGGCTCAATAAACCCTATAAGCATTGTTGGAAGTCCAGTGGTCTAAACTAGTATTCTTATGGCCTGAAACGCTCCAAAAAGATATTTTAGTGTTTCTGCATTGGTTTCTAACATTACAGCTCATAATGGTCATGTTCTGATGCCAAGCTACTGTAACACACCTCAATACACCCTAAAAGCACTGTTGCAAGTGCCGTGGTTTAAACTAGTGTTTTTACGGTCTTAAAAGCTCCAAACAGATGTTTTAGTGTGCCTGCATTGGTTTCTAACATTACAGCTTATAATAGTCAGGCCGTGGTTTAAACTAGTTTTCCTTTGGCCTGAAAAGTTCCAAAACAATGTTTTAATGTTTCTGCATTGGTTTCTAACATTACAGCTTATAATAGTCATGTTCTGATGCCAAGCTACTGTAAGACAGCTCAATACACCCTACAAGCACAGTTGCAAGTGCTGTTGTTTAAAATAGTGTTATTATGGCCTGAAAAGCTCCAAAAAAATATTTTAGTATTTCTGCATTTGTTTCTAACATTACAGCTTATAGTAGTCATGTTCTGATACCAAGCTACTGTAAGACAGCTCAATACACCCTACAAGCACAGTTGCAAGTGCCGTGTTTTAAACTAGTGTTCTTATGGCCTGAAAAGCTCAAAAACAATGTTTTAGTGTTTCTGCATTGGTTTCTAGTATTACATCTTATAATAGTCATGTTCTGATGCCAAGCTACTGTAAGAGAGCTGAATACACTTTAAAAGCACAGTTGCACGTGCCGTGGTTGTAACTAGTGTTCTTATGGCCTGAAAAGCTCAAAACCGATGTTTTAGTGTTTCTGCATTGGTTTCTTAACATTACAGCTTACAATGGTCATGTTCTGATGCCAAGCTACTGTAAGACAGCTCAGTACACCCTAAAAGCACAGTTGCACGTGCCGGGGTTTAAACTATTCCTCTTATGGCCTGTAAAGCTCCAAAACGACTTTTTAGTGTTTCTGCTTTGGTTTCTAACATTACATCTTATAATGGTTATGTTCTGATGCCAAGCACTGTAAGAAAGCTCAATACACTTTAAACGCACAGTTGCACCTGCTGTGGTTTTAACTTGTGTTCTTATGGCCTGAAAAGATAAAAAACGATGTTTTAGTGTTTCTGCATTGGTTTCTGACATTACAGCTTATTATAGTCATGTTCTGATGCCAAGCTACTGTAAGACAGCTCAATACACCCTAAAAGCACAGTTGCAAAGTGCCGTGGTTTTAACTAGTGTTCATATGGCCTGAAAAGCTCAAAACCGATGTTTTAGTGTTTCTGCAAAGGTTTCTAACGTTACTGCTTAAAGTAGTAATGTTCTGATGCCAAGCTTCTTGTAAGACACCTCAATACTCCTTTAAAGCACAGTTGCACGTGCCACGGTTCAAACTAGTTTTCTGATGGCCTGAAAAGGTCCAAAACAATGTTTAGTGTTTCTGCATTGGTTTCTAACATTACAGCTTATAATGGTCATGTTCTTATCCCAAGCTACTGTAAGACAGCTCAATACACCCTAAAAGCACAGTTGCACGTGCCGGGGTTTAATCTAGTCTTCTTATGGCCTGTAAAAGTACAAAATGACTTTTTAGTGTTTCTGCATTGGTTTTTAACATTACAGCTTATAATAGTCATGTTCTGATGCCAAGCTACTGTAAGACAGCTCAATACACCCTACAAGCACAGTTGCAAGTGCCGTGGTTTAAACTAGTTTTCTTATGGCCTGAAAAGCTCTGAAACGATGATTTAGTGTTTCTGCATTGGTTTTTAATATTATATGTTATAATTGTCACGTTCTGATGCCAAGTACTTTAAGACAGCTCAATATACCCTAACAGCACAGTTGCAAGTGCCGTTGTTTAAACTAGTATTCTTATGGCCTGAAAAGCTCTAAAATAATGTTTTAGTGTTTCTGCATTGGTTTACAACATTAAAGCTTATAATGGTCATGTTCTGATGCCAAGCTACTGTAAGACAGCTCAATACACCCTAAAAGCACATTTGCGCGTGCCGGGGTTTGAACTATTCCTCTTATGGCCTGTAAAGCGCCAAAACGACTTTTTAGTGTTTCTGCATTGGTTTCTAACATTTCATCTTATAATGGTTATATTCTGATGCCAAGCACTGTAAGAGAGCTCAATACACTTTAAAAGCACAGTTGCACCTGCTGTGGTTTTAACTTGTGTTCTTATGGCCTGAAAAGATAAAAACCGATGTTTTAGTGTTTCTGCATTGGTTTCTGACATTACAGCTTATTATAGTCATTTTCTGATGCCAAGCTACTGTAAGACAGCTCAATACACCCTAAAAGCACAGTTGCAAAGTGCCGTGGTTTTAACTAGTGTTCATATGGCCTGAAAAGCTCAAAACCGATGTTTTAGTGTTTCTGCATTGGTTTCTAACATTACAGCTTATAATGGTCATGTTCTGCTGCCAAGCTACTCTAACACTTGTGTTCACCCTAAAAGCACAGACCTGTGTTCACCCTAAAAGCACAGTTGCACATGCCGGGGTTTAACCTATTCTTCTTATGGCCTCTAAAGCTCCAAAATGACTTTTTGGTGTTTCTGCATTGGTTTCTAACATTACTGCTTATAATGGTAATGTTCTGATGCCAAGCTACTGTATGACAGCTCAATACACCCTAAAAGCGCAGTTGCACGTGCCGGGGTTTAAACTAGTCTTCTTATGGTGTGTAAAGCTCCAAAACGAAGTTTGAGTGTTTCTGCATTGGTTTCTAACATTACATCGTATAATGGTTATGTTCTGATGCCAAGCACTGTAAGAGAGGTCAATACACTTTAAAAGCACAGTTGCACATGCTGTGGTTTTAACTTGTGTTCTTATGCCCTGAAAAGCTCAAAACCGATGTTTTAGTGTTTCTGCATTGGTTTTCAACATTAAAGCTTATAATGGTTATGTTCTGATGCCAAGCTACTGTAAGACAGCTCAATACACCCTAATAGCACAGTTTCAAGTGCAGTGGTCTAAACTAGTATTCTTATGGCCTTAAACGCTCCAAAACGAGGTTTTAGTGTTTCTGCATTGGTTTCTAACATTACAGCTTACAATGGTCATATTCTGATGCCAAGCTCCTGTAAGACTCCTCGATACACCCTAAAATCTGAGTTGCACGTGCCATGGTTTAAACTAGTGTTCTTATGGCCTGAAAAGCTCAAAAACAACGTTTTAGTGTTTCTGCATTGGTTTCTAATATTACATCTTATAATATGTTCTGATGCCAAGCTACTGTAAGGCAGCTCAATACTCCTTAAAAGCACAGTTGCACATGACGTGGTTTAAACTAGTGTTCCTATGGCCTGTAAAGCTCCAAAACGAAATTTTACTGTTTCTGCATTGGCTTTTACCATTACAGCTTATAATAGTAATGTTATGATGCCAAGCTACTGCGAGAAAGCTCAATACACCCAAAAAGCACAGTTGCAAGTGCCATGGTTTAAACTAGTGTTTTTATGGACTTAAAAGCTCCAAAACGATGTTTTACTATTTCTGCATTGGTTTCTAACATTACAGCTTGTAATAGTAATGTTCTGATGCCAAGCTACAGTAAGACATCTCAATACACTTTGAAAGCACAGTTGCAAGTGCTGTGGTTTAAACTAGTGTTCTTATGGCCTGTGAAGCTCAAAAACAATGTTTTAGTGTTTCTTCATTGGGTTCTAACATTACAGCTTATAATAGTAATGTTCTGATGCCAAACTACTGTAAGACAGCTCAATACACCCTAAAAGCACAGTTGCACGTGCCTTGGTTTAAATTTGTTTTCTTATTACCTGTGTGTGTCTGCTTTGGTTTCTATCATTAAAGCTTATAATGGTCGTGCCGTGGTTGAAACTGGTGTTCTTATGGCCTGAAAAGCTCCAAAACAATATTTTAGTGCTTCTGCATTGGTTTCTAACATTACAGCTTAATATAATCATATTCTGATGCCAAGCTACTGTAAGAAAGCTCAATACACCCTAAAAGAACAGTTGCACGTGCCGTGGTTCAAACTAGTTTTCTTTTGGCCTGAAAAGCTCCAAAACAACGTTTTAGTGTTTCTGCATTGGTTTCTAACATTACAACTAATAATAGGTCTGATGCCAAGCTACAGCTAATAATAGTTCTGATGCCAAGCTACTGTAAGACAGATCTGATGCCAAGCTACAGCTGATGCCAAGCTACAGCTAATAATAGTTCTGATGCCAAGCTACTGTAAGACAGCTCAATACACCCTGAAAGCAAAGTTTCAGGTGCCGTGGTTTAACTAGTGTTCCTATGGCCTGTAAACCTCCAAAACGACGTTTTAGTGTTTCTGCATTAGTTTCTAACATTACAGCTTATAATGGCCATGTTCTGATGCCAAGCTACTGTAAGACAACTCAATACACCCTAAAAGCACAGTTGCAAGTGCCATGGTTTAAACTAGTGTTTTTATGGACTTAAAAGCTCCGAAACGATGTTTTACTGTTTCTGCATTGGTTTCTAACATTACAGCTTATAATAGTAATGTTCTAATGCCAAGCTACTGTATGAGAGCTCAATACATCCTAAAAGCACATTTGCAAGTGCCGTAGTTTAAACAGGTGTTCTTATGGTTTGAAACGCTCCAAAACGATATTTTAGTGTTTCTGCATTGTTTTCTAACACCACAGCTTATAATGATTATGTTTTGATGCCAAGCTACTGTAAGACAGCTCAATACACCCTGAAAGCACAGTTGCAAGTGCCGTGGTTTAACTAGTGTTCTTATGTCCTGTAAACCTCCAAAACAACGTTTTAGTGTTTCTGCATTAGTTTCTAGCATTACAGCTCATAATGGCCATGTTCTGATACCAAGCTACTGTAAGACAACTCAATAAACTCTAAAAGCACAGTTGCAAGTGCCGTGTTCTAAACTAGTGTTTTTATGGACTTAAAAGCTCCGAAACGATGCTTTACTGTTTCTGCATTGGTTTCTAACATTACAGCTTATAATAGTATTGTTCTAATGCCAAGCTACTGTAAGAGAGCTCAATACACCCTAAAAGCACATTTGTAAGTGCCGTGGTCTGAACTAGTGTTCTTGTGGCCTGAAAGGCTTCAAAACGATATTTTACTGTTTCTGCATTGGTTTCTAACATTACAGCTTATAATGGTCGTGCCGTGGTTGAAACTGGTGTTCTTATGACCTGAAAAGCTAAAAAACGATGTTTTAGTGTTTCTGCTTTGGTTTCTAAGATTACAGCTTATGATAGTTGTGCCGTTGTTGAAGCTAGTGTTCTTATGGCCTGAAAAGCTCCAAAACAATATTTTGGTGGTTCTGCATTGGTTTCTAACTTTACAGCTTATAATAGTCATGTTCTGATGCCAAGCTACTGTAAGACATCTCAATACACTTTGAAAGCACAGTTGCAAGTGCCGTGATTTAAACTAGTGTTCTTTTGGCCTGTAAAGCTCAAAAACAATGTTTTAGTGTTTCTTTATTGGGTTCTAACATTACAGCTTATAATAGTAATGTTCTGATGCCAAGGTACTGTAAGACAACTCAATACACCCTAAGCAAGAAGATCAGTGGATGTGACCGCGCCAGCCTGGAACAGCACAGTGAGGACCTGGACACGCGCCGCTATCGTGGGACACACCAGGGGTTTTCAGATGTGGGAGTATTACACATCCAAACCAGGTACCTGTTGATATTTTATTTGTTGGCTCGAAGAGTGAAGTGGCCAGTAAGTTTCAGGCCTCCCCGCTCACAAGCAACGCTCAGGCCTGCATCGTAAGGGTTAATGCAGTACAGATATAAGGTCTGTGAGTGTTTAGTGAGTGGGCCCACTTTACTTGGTACATTATTTCAAACACTGTGGAAAGCATTTGTGGAATGTCATCTGTTTGTTTAATGGAAGTTTGCTAACCCAGTAAATTTGGCATTTTCTACTTTTCCCTGGTTTTATTATTTCTTACTGTAAGTGTGATATTAAATGTGGTATTAGGTAGTGAATAGGAGCCCTAGAATTCGTGCAGTGAGTATCTAACTTCTATTAGTTCTGTTGTAGTTTCAGTAGAGAAAAGAACTCAGGGGCCCTTACCTTTTCATGGGGTTTAGGAGGGCTACAACCCTAAAAGCACAGTTGCAAGTGCCGTGGTTTAAACTAGTGTTTTTATGGCCTGTAAAGCTCAAAAACGATGTCTTAATGTTTCTGCATTGGTTTCTAATATTACAGCTTATAATAGTCATGTTCTGATGCCAAGCTACTGTAAGAGCTCAATACACCCTAAAAGCACAGATGCAAGTGCAGTGGTTTAAACTAGTATTCTTATGGCCTGAAAAGCCCAAAAACAATTTTTCAGTGTTTCTGCATTGTTTTCTAACATTACTGCCAAAAATAGCCATGTTCTGATGCCAAGCTACTGTGGGACAGCTCAATACACCCTAAAAGCACAGTTGCAAGTGTCGTGTTTTAGACTAGTTTTCTTATGGCCTGAAAAGCTTCAAAACGATATTTTACTGTTTCTGCATTGGTTTCTAACATTACAGCTTATAATGGTCGTGCTGTGGTTGAAACGGGTGTTCTTATGCCCTGAAGAGCTAAAAAAACGATGTTTTAGTGTTTCTGCTTTTGTTTCTAAGATTACAGCTTATAATAGTCGTGCCGTGGTTGAAGCTAGTGTTCTTATGGCCTGAAAAGCTCCAAAACGATGTTTTAGTGTTTCTGCATTGGTTTCCAACATTACAGCTTATAATAGTCATGTTCTGATGCCAAGCTACTGTAATACAGCTCAATACACCCCAAAAACACAGTTGCACGTGCCATGGTTTAAACAATTTTTCTTATGGTCTGTAAAGCTTTAAAACAACGTTTAAGTGTTTCTGCATTGGTTTCTAACATTACAGCTTATAATGGTCATGTTCTGATGCCAAGCTACTGTAAGAGAGCTCAATACACTTTAAAAGCACAGTTGCACGTGCCATGGTTTTAACTAGTGTTCTTATGTCCTGAAAAGCTCAAAAACGATGTCTTAATGTTTCTGCATTGGTTTCTAATATTACAGCTTATAATAGTCATGTTCTGATGCCAAGCTACTGTAAGAGCTCAATACACCCTAAAAGCACAGATGCAAGTGCAGTGGTTTAAACTAGTGTTCTTATGGCCTGTAAAGCTTTTAAACGACGTTTTAGTGTTTCTGCATTGGTTTCTAACATAACAGCTTATAATGGTTATGTTCTGATGCCAAGCTACTGTAAGAGAGCTCAATACACCTTAAAAACACAGTTGCACATGCCGTGGTTTTAACTAGTTTTCTTATGTCCTGAAAAGCTCAAAAACGATGTTTTAGTGTTTCTGCATTGGTTTCTAAAATTACAGCTTGTAATAGTCATGTTCTGATGCCAAGCTACTGTAAGACAGCTCAATACACCCTAAAAACACAGTTGCATGTGCCGTGGTTTAAACTAGTTTTCTTATGGCCTGAAAAGCTCCAAAACAATGTTTTAGTGTTTCTGCATTGGTTTCTTACGTTACAGCTTATAATATTCGTGTTCTGATGCCAAGCTACTGTAAGACAGCTCAATACACCCTAAAAGCACAGTTGCACGTGCTGTGGTTTAAAAGGTTTGAATGGAATATTTCTATTGCATCTGTTGGGAATTACAGTTAGGTAACTTTACTAGCTAGCCTTCTTACGTAAGGTAGTTGCAAGCTACAGTATAAACGAAGGTTTTGTGACCGATACTCTTGACAATTAAAGTCAATCAAAACCGTCAATATTAAAATACAAGCTCTTATTTCAGGTCTCCACACTACCAGATGACACACACAGGTACCCAGGCACAGCCACTGCCAGCCTAGCTACTGCTGTCACATCACTGAGATCAGTAAGTGATGCTGTGGTTACATTAATGCACAGGGCGACAAAAAAATTCAAAAAAGGCCATGCATCCAAACAGTGCCCATGTCAGAATGTGATGGAACCGTGGATTCTGCTTTTTCAGAGACGAGTGTTATAGCTCTGCTTGGTCCATATCACACATGATATTGTGCTTTGATTAATTTACAATATATCAACTTTTTTCCATGTCATTTTTAACTTGCACTCACTTCACCAGTGTACATAAAGCAAGTTTTGCTTCATGTACACTGGTGAAGTGAGTTCTATATGTTTATGTTAAGCATTGGTCACATTGGGCTGACACAGCTTGTAATATGAAACATTAAAAGGATATAATGTTTTGCATTGAAAAATTACTGAGTATCCTTATTTCTTTCTCCCTTTATAGCATGAGCATACTTCCATCTCCAGAGAGGACATTGAGAGTTTGCTGGCGCTTGGCACAACACTTACTGAAGTGGCAAAAGTCCTGCAGATCTCCCGGCCTACGTTGTACAAGCTCATGCAGGACTACAACATAAGGCACACAAGATTTTGCAACATTTCTGACGAAGAATTAAATGCAACCATCAATGAAATCAAATCGGAACATCCTAATATAGGACAAATTATGCTGATTGGACATTTACGTTCGAAAAACATTGTGGTGCAGAGATGTCGTATCAGACAGTCTGTACAAAGGATTGATGCTGCTGGTATTGAGTCCAGGAGAACCGCAACAATTCAGAGGAGGGTATACACTGTGCCTTTTCCAAATTATATATGGCACATAGATGGGAATCATAAACTAATCAGATGGAAATTAGTTGTGCACTGTGCAATGGATGGATACAGTAGACTCTTAGTCTTCCTTCAGTGTTCCAGTAATAATATGGCTGAAACTGTTATGGATCTATTTTGCACAGCCATCAGCAAATATGGCCGACCCCTTCATGTCAGAACTGATTATGGGGGGAGAATGCCCAGATTTGGCAAGACATGAGACTGCACAGGGGTGACACCTCTGTTCTGACTGGCAGCTCTGTTCATAACCAGCGCATTGAAAGATTTAATCGGGATTTGAACAAAAACTGCAGAGATGTGTTTGCACCCATTTTCAATGAGCTTGAGTCAACAGAAGCATTGGATGTTGACAATGATACAGATTTATTTTGTCTACATTATGTTTACATTCCCAGGATCAATCAGACATTGAATGCATTCAAAGCAGCGTTTACAATCATTCAGTTTCAACTGAAGGGAACAGGACACCGCTGCAAATTTTGTCCCTAGACAGACATATGTTGTTCTCTGTAGCAGCATCTGGATGGTTTAACAGGAGCATAACAGTAGATTCAGCATCAACATTGCATGCACCTGTCTCCTTGTGCCCACTTAACCACCAAGACCTGCAAGAACTGGCTGTCACAATTAACCCACTTGAACATGATGGAAACAATGGAAAGACAACATATGATATGAAGTTCATTTGAGCATGTGTGAGACACAGGAAGGTGTTTTGTCTCATCATGGACAAAAGTCAGTTTGGGACTAGGAAGAAACCCAGTAGCTGGCACTTGGCTGCTTCCTGTTGCAAAGGCCAAGATATGTCCAGCAGTCAGCGTCTGGATGAACTCCTTTTCTGCCTCAGTGAGGTCCCGGGCATGAAGACGTTCCCCAATTTCCTTCTCTACAGAGCGAATGTGATACAAAACAAATAAAAGTGGGCATTACAATTCTAGCTAACAATAAATGTTTTAAAGACTTCAACTGTATAAATGTTGTATGAAGATTAAAATGTTTGAGAATTATCATTCATAATCCAATAGCAAGTGTCACGAGTTACAGTCATATAGATTTTGAACAAAGTAACAAGCTCCAGTGTCCTAGGATGAATTTTAGACAAAAATGTCTGGAATTCACCACAATTCACAATATTAGATTAGCATTATGCATGGTGTTCCAGCACATCAATGCAGCTAACTTAGAACTTATATGGGAAAGACAATTAATTACCTTGTACACAGTGGAGAAACTCTCTGAACTTGACCACCATTAACTCCTCACTTGGTCTTTTGTTACTTCCAAGAACAGAATAGACAGGTTTTAGAAGAGTAGCTACATCATCATCTGTGACATCGTTGCATTTTTGGGGCATCTCAAGAAGAACCCGAATACCAGGGTCTTCTTTGAGAAGTGAAAAAACCTAGGAATGAAAGAAAAAACACTATTAGAAACACTATTACACATTCCAAACCTTTTGCACTTATTCAACCCAAATTTATACTTGCAGGAAAAACTGTAAAAACAGTTATAACTAATGATGAAATGACACATTCAAACATACAGTAGGCTAACATACTGCAACTGTGAAAGAAAAATTGAATGACGTTGAAACTCACTTCATACTGCTTCAATCCCTCAACTAACTGATCATAGCAGCTCTGTCGTTGTATAAGAACATGGAAAAGTATTGCACTCTTCACAAATGCATCCTTGTTGTCCATAGTGACTGGATTTGGAAGACCTTCGATTTGGTACTGCCATGATTCACAGTATCCGATGGCTTGATCCAACTCATCCTTTGATGCAGCTTGATCAACCTCAAGGTCAATAAAGCAAACACAACCATGAATTAAAAGAGGCACTCGTTTAACATAAATGTGCTTAATATTGAGGTTAGGGCCATGCATATACCTTCTTGAGGGCTTCTCTCAGCTCCATGTCAGCTACATCATCTGGAGTCACATTGAATTGAAAGTGCCCTGTCAAGAGGAAGCCCACCACAAGAGGGGAAAGCAGAACTGGAGGCTCACCACCCTGGACTATGATAGTGGCCATCATCTGTCCAATAGTGCGATACAATCCATTTTGCACATGGGTAATGTTGAGTCTTGGAATAAAGCCATTTGAAGACTCTAAGAAAATGACAAAATATTGCATAGTACAATAAATACAAAAATATGTGAATAGTGTATAAAAATCAAAACCAACAACCCTAACTTTGATCTTTACTAACACTGCATATGTGTAGCTAAATTATCTCCTATTAAGATAGGTCTCATAATTGAAACGTGTAATTAGAGCAACTTATGAAAAAGCACCTTCAAAAGCTCCAGTCTCCTTGTAGATGGCTTTTACAAGTAGACGAAAGAATTCCCGCCTAGGCCCTCCAAGGTCTTCAGCATCTTCAGTGATGTCTTCATCACTGGCAAAGGTCACATATAGCATGTGAGTGCTCTCAGCAAATCTCTGTCTGCTAAACTGTCTGAGGGCAGTTGTCCACAGGTTCCCTCGACTGATGTAGATTGGCTTGTAAGATGTCGTAACAACCCTCTCACTGTGTGCTTTTACAATTCCAGTTATTTCTTCTTTGGACAGTGTTCTTGCAAATCTTCAAGATAAGTGATCAAAAGTAAACAAACCAAAATCAAAATTAATGTCCATCTGAGAGGTACACTACAAATACTTTACTGAAATGTTATATATGCCATGTAAGATTACCTTGAATCCTGTAAGGATGAAGATCCTGCCTCTTCTGAAAGACTGCGTCTGATGGCCTCCTCAATGGCTTCTTCATCATCAACATAAACAGGACTAAAATATATAAAAGGTAAAAATAAATTCCATACCATAAAACGGCCAACAACAACTGAATAAACACATTCATACATAAAATCTGTGAAGTGAGTAGTAGCTTGATTTGGTCCTCGCTGTTCATGTAATTCCATCTCAATGTCAGCTTGAGGCCTGGTTTCTCACCCTCCTGCCTTTCATATTGTTCCCTCTGAGATATGGATGATACATTTGTCCGTCTTGCTGCATGAAAAAATCTGTCATTAATATAACCACATTATTAAAATAAATGATCTTACCATCTAACCTACTGTAGATTGGTTGTGATTTGCATGACAGACATTTTCTTTTCTTTTTACTTACATCTCCTTAGTTGTGGAGCTTGGCTTTCAAAATCACTGTCATCAGAGAGTTCCACAAGCAAATTCTGTATAAAAAGGATAGGATATACATAACAGGAAAAAAGCCATGTTAAAAAGTGTTATGTTAAAAGTTATAGTTTCTATCCTGTGTTTAGAGGTGGGTTTTGGGTTGAGCTATGTGCTCCAGGTTGACTTTGAATATTAAACAGTTTATTTTTGTTCATTTTAGTGTGTAGTCAAAAATACCTTATAAACATTAAATTACATAAGGCTTAATGATTGCAGAGAGTAAGTGATATCATTTGTAGTTAAACCAACAAGTTCAAATTGGAAATGTATGCAACAACATGCTCACCTGTGATGGAGCTTCCATTTCTGCCATGATGTACATACAAAGGTTGGAGCACATGGAAGCAACTTCTTTACCACCCCAGGGGAAATTGGAGGTGACCTGTGGTTTCATTAGTTTTTTGCACCCCTTGATGGTGCTCAAAAACTGAAACGGTAATAACTGGTGTTCTGATACCCAAATACTCGTCTGAAAATAGCTGTTATTTCCCATCTTAATTGGTCTTCAGTCCATTCAGTAGAAAATTACATTTTTCCAATAAGGCCAGCTTAGGCTAACCTACTCCGAGAATCTCCCCTGGGAATGACAGAGTGATGACTCCAGTGAAAAAGGCAAACACACAACTTCCTTAGTGTATGTTTTGACATGCCTTCTGTTTATGTGTCTTGATCGATGCACGTGACGTCCAGGGATGGATGGCAGAGGCACCTGTATTGAAAACAAGCAGACAGAATATCGTTGTATAGTGAACTGTAATAAGTGTAATGCTTATATGCATTTAGGCTGACATTTAATGCTGTTCAGACACTTGTAACCACAGCATCACTTACTGATCTCAGTGATGTGACAGCAGTAGCTAGGCTGGCAGTGGCTGTGCCTGGGTGCCTGTGTGTGTCACCTGGTAGTGTGGAGACCAGAAATAAGAGCTTGTATTTTAATATTGACAGTTTTGAATGACTTTCATAGTCAATCAATACATAGTCTTACATACAATGTTTTCATTTTGAAAAAGTTAAAAGCAAAAATTAGCTGAATAGAATAAGGAGTCGTTTAATAAAGTTGATCAGCATTTTTCAATGCAAAACATTATATCCTTTTAATGTTTCATTTTACAAGCTGTGTCAGCCCAATGTGACCAATGCTTAACATAAACATATAGAACTCACTTCACCAGTGTACATGAAGCAAAACTTGCTTTATGTACACTGGTGAAGTGAGTGCAAGTTAAAAATGACATGGAAAAAAGTTAATATATTGTAAATTAATCAAAGCACAATATCATGTGTGATATGGACCAAGCAGAGCTATAACACTCGTCTCTGAAAAAGCAGAATCCACGTTTCCATCACATTCTGACATGGGCACTGTTTGGATGCATGGCCTTTTTTGAGTTTTTTTGTCGCCCTGTGCATTAATGTAACCACAGCATCACTTACTGATCTCAGTGATGTGACAGCAGTAGCTAGGCTGGCAGTGGCTGTGCCTGGGTACCTGTGTGTGTCATCTGGTAGTGTGGAGACCTGAAATAAGAGCTTGTATTTTAATATTGACGGTTTTGATTGACTTTAATTGTCAATCAATACATAGTCATACATAGTCTTACATACAATGTTTTCATTTTGAAAAAGTTAAAAGCAAAAATTAGCCGAATAGAATAAGGAGTTGTTTAATAAAGTTGAACAGCTTAGAGAAAGAGTATTGGTCACAAAACCTTCGTTTATACTGTAGCTTGCAACTACCTTACGTACAGTCGTAGCACTTCAAAGCAACCACCTTTTTTACCGCAGTACGTGCGCGTCGCCAGCGCGCCACGGGTGCGTCCCCGACTAAGGATTTTTAATCCTGCAGCCACCTGAAAAAAACCAGGGTGCTAGTCTCGCTTTAACCACCAGGTGGCGCAAAGATGGGAGGTCCGACTTTTCATTCCTATCTGTGTCTGCACATTAAGCACAAAAAACGATGTCATGGAATTGTATCATTAAATGTAGAGTAGTTCATTTTTAAATATTATAGATTATTATGCATCTTTGCTCGCTAGTGTTTGTTGTCAATTGCCGAAGCTGCTGATGTTTTTACAGTTTCCAGGCCAGCCCAGAGACACAGTCCCTCCTCCAGCCAATCCAATAGAATAATATAAGTATAATAACATAAAATACGAATTTATATTTATTCATCAATCTGTGTTATAAATGTATTTTATTTGTATATCTGTACTCGTCTTCTGGTTTGTTGATCATGAGGAAAAAATACAAAACAAACTTGGTTTTCGTTTCAACTCGTAATATTAATTAACGGAATTCAGGTGTTGTTGTTTTTTTCAACACAACGGACGGAGTTGGATTTAAAACTGATTTTTCGTTTTGAGAAAAAAAAGAGAAGGAAAAACTAAGTCGTTGTCTTGTTAAAGCAGCTTTAAGGTTTAACCAAACTCTTAAAATTTACTCAGACCGCAATGACCTATAGTTTGCTCTGATTCTGAATGAAACGTAAGAGCCTGAATGACAGAGGATGTGTCCAGGTAGAGCTTAACCGGAAATGTATGCTTGTCAAATGCAGGCAACTGTCAGGGTTCGTTCGGATGAGGACCCACATGCACAGCACAGTACAAGGTTTTCTGGTTTTAAGGAGTGTAGTTTATTCCAATATGCGGAGTAAAGTCCAGGCAGGGTCATACACAGGCGATCAAACAGGTTAAATGGGATCAGGCAGAGGCGTAGTCAGGAGCAGGCACAGATCATATCCGAGAGGTGAGTAGAATACCATACATCAGGCGTTGAATCGTGGTCGGGCAGGCAAGGTCGGTAACAGGCGGGTACAACACCAAGGCAGACAGAACAGGCAGGGATTAGGCAGGCTCAGAATCAGCAGTCCAGAAACAAGATACGTAAAACACGGCCGGACAGAACCAAAAACAACCCGCACAGAACACCGACAGGGCGGGCGGAGGGCGGACTGGGGGAGGGCAAAACGGGAACCCCCATCAAACAAAATTCACGCCCGAACACAACAGACCAGAGGACCCACCAAAAACACAAAACAAGGACGAGCCTCAAACCAGAAAACATGAATGTCCACGAGACAGGAACAAAGTCCATGACCAGGAAAACTCAGAGTCCAGGAGTTCCCTCACGGCGGGTGGAGACGCGGTGAGATCCTGCTCAGCCGCCGCTGAGGCAGGGTGGCACGCCCAGTGCCCGTGAGCTGGGCCAGCGTCCACGGGGACCACCCCGGATGGCAATGTCCTCCAGACGGACGCTGATCCTGAAGGCTGAGGAGTCGAGGCGGACGACGCCGCAGGAGGCAGCGCCATCCAAGCAGCAGGATGCGCCGAGGGCGAGGCCACCAGTCCGGCAGCAGAGACAGGGACGAGGCAGGAACCAGAGACAAAGACAGACGTGGGGACGAGGCAGGAACCAGAGGCGAAGACAGACGTGGAGACGAGGCAGGAACCAGAGGCGAAGACAGACGTGGAGACGAGGCAGGAACCAGAGGCGGGCCGCCAGGAACCGATGCAGGTGCGGCCGGAGCCGGTCCGCCAGGAACCGATGCAGGTGCGGCCGGAGCCGGGCCGCCAGGAACCGATGCAGGTGCGGCCGGAGCCGGGCCGCCAGGAACCGATGCAGGTGCGGCCGGAGCCGGGCCGCCAGGAACCAATGCAGTTGCGGCCGGAGCCGGGTCGCCAGGAACCGATGCAGGTGCGGCCGGAGCCGGGCCGCCAGGAACCGATGCAGGTGCGGCCGGAACCGGGCCGCCAGGAACCGCAGCGGGAGCTGCGACGGGAACGACCCCTTCCTGGGGGTCGGCAGGAACTACGACGGGAACGACCCCCTCCTGGGGGTCGGCAGGAACTACGACTGGCGCGACCCCCTCCTGGAGGTCGGCAGGAACTACGACTGGCGCGACCCCCTCCTGGAGGTCCGCAGGGATTGCAGTTGGCGCGACCTCCTCCTGGAGGTCCGCAGGGACTGCAGTTGGCGCGACCCCCTCCTGGAGGTCCGCTGGGACTGCAGCTGGCGCGACCCCCTCCTGGAGGTCCGCAGGGACTGCAGCTGGCGCGACCGCCTCCTGGAGGTCCGCAGGGACTGCAGCTGGCGCGACCGCCTCCTGGAGGTCCGCAGGGACTGCAGCAGGAACTGCAGCAGGGACTGCAGCCGGCGCCGCCTCCTCCTGGAGGTCGGCGGGGGCTGTGGCTCCGAGGGTGACAGGGACACGAACGGCATCTTTGCGGGAGCCGACGGGAACAGGGACAGGAACGGCCGCAACATGGCCGACAGGAACAGGGACAGGAACGGCCGCAACATGGCCGACAGGAACAGGGACTGGAACGGCCGCAACATGGCCGACAGGAACAGGGACTGGAACGGCCGCAACATGGCCGACAGGAACAGGGACTGGAACGGCCGCAACATGGCCGACAGGAACAGGGACTGGAACGGCCGCAACATGGCCGACAGGAACAGGGACAGGAACTGGAACGGCCGCAACATGGCCGACAGGGACTGGGACAGGAACTGGAACGGCCTCAACATGGCCGACAGGGACTGGGACAGGAACTGGAACGGCCTCAACATGGCCGACAGGGACTGGAACGGCCTCTACTTGGCCGACAGGAACAGGAACTGGAACGGCCTCAACATGGCCGACAGGAACTGGAACGGCCTCAACATGGCCGACAGGGACTGGAACGACCTCAACATGGCCGACAGGAACAGGAACGGCCTCAACTTGGTTGACAGGAACAGGAACGGCCTCAACTTGGCCGACAGGAACAGGAACAGGAACGGCCTCAACTTGGCCGACAGGAACAGGAACTGGAACGACCTCTACTTGGCCGACAGGGACAGGAACTGGAACGACCTCTACTTGGTCGACAGGAACCGGAACAGGGACAGGAACGGCGTCCTCACTTGAGCCTGAGAGCAGCGCCGCTGCTCTCAGGCTCCTCACAGGAGCCGGCGGCGCTGCTCTCAGGCTCCTCACAGGAGCCGGCGGCGCTGCCCTCAGGCTCCTCACAGGAGCCGGCGGCGCTGCCCTCAGGCTCCTCACAGGAGCCGGCGGCGCTGCCCTCAGGCTCCTCACAGGAGCCGGCGGCGCTGCCCTCAGGCTCCTCACAGGAGCCGGCGGCGCTGCCCTCAGGCTCCTCACAGGAGCCGGCGGCGCTGCCCTCAGGCTCCTCACAGGAGCCGGCGGCGCTGCCCTCAGGCTCCTCACAGGAGCCGGCAGGGACTGAAACGGCGTCTCCTCTGGAGCTGGCATGGCTGCTTGCCGCTGCCGAGCTTGACGGAGCAGACGTCGGGCCTGATCGGGTGTGCATAGCACTTGTTCTACAGGTGATGACCTCTACCTGGGACAAGACCTGCGCGGGACTGGGCTGGACCGGGACAGGACTCGACTGTACTGGGACAGGACTCGACTGAACTGGGGTCTGGACGTGACTCGACTGGACGGGGCTCGACTGGGCTGGACTCGACTGGACTGGGCTCGACTGGACTGGGCTCGACTGGACTGGGCTCGACTGGACTGGGCTCGACTGGACTGGGCTCGACTGAACTGGGCTCGACTGAATTGGGCTCGACTGAATTGGGCTCGACTGAATTGGGCTCGACTGAACTGGGATCTGGACGGGGCTCGACTAGACTGGGCTCGACTAGACTGGGCTCGACTGGACTGGGCTCGACTAGACTGGGGCTGGAACCTGAGCGTGCCAGGGCTGCACTAGAGCATGAGCGTGGTGAGGCTGAACGGCGACTGGAGCCTGAGCGGAGCATGAATGAACTAGGGACTGGGCAAAACACGGCTGAACTGGGGACTGGGCAAAACACGACTGAGCTGGGGACTGGGCAAAACACGACTGAGCTGGAGACTGGGCCAAACATGGCTGAACTGGGGACTGGGCAAAACACGACTGAGCTGGAGACTGGGCAAAACACGACTGAGCTGGAGACTGGGCAAAACACGACTGAGCTGGAGACTGAACAGCTCGCGACTGGACTGGAGACTGAACAGCGCGCGGCTGGGCTGGAGACGGGGGACCGCATGAGTGCAGGAAGTCTTCCCAGCGGAACAAACATGGAGCTGGGCAGGTTGGTGCAGACACGACGGTCCGACGGGGCTGAGAGGAGGAAACCGAAACCATCGGCGGTGCGACCGGCGCTGGCGTGGTGCGGAGCGCGTCGCTTAGCTCATCGAACCTTGCGCACAATCGCTCATAGAGGCGACGAACACTGGAGCGCTCTAACACGCTGTCCTCGTCCTCCAAAGTCAATATCGCCACCTCCACGGCGCTGCGCTGGTTTTCCGTGTTACGCGCTCGCCGGTAATCCTCCGCGAGGATTTTAAAATAAGTCTGTAGATCGCTAGGTAGCTCGGCGCAGGTGAACTCCATACTCCCTCGGGTGGATAATACTCGCCGTTAAAAAAAAAAGAAGCAAGGAAAAACAGTCACTGACCTGACCGGAGGCTGAGTGCTGGCTGGGTCCAAGTTTGGCCAGATCGTTCTGTCAGGAACGCTCGGATGAGGACCCACATGCACAGCACAGTACAAGGTTTTCTGGTGTTAAGGAGTGTAGTTTATTCCAATATGCGAAGTAAAGTCCAGGCAGGGTCATACACAGGCGATCAAACAGGTTAAATGGGATCAGGCAGAGGCGTAGTCAGGAGCAGGCACAGATCATATCCAAGAGGTGAGTACAATACCATACATCAGGCGTTGAATCGTGGTCGGGCAGGCAAGGTCGGTAACAGGCGGGTACAACACCAAGGCAGACAGAACAGGCAGGGATTAGGCAGGCTCAGAATCAGCAGTCCAGAAACAAGATACGTAAAACACGGCCGGACAGAATCAAAGAAACTGGGACAAACGACGATCTGGCGGAGAACTAAGGACACAGGTGGTGGTTAAATACAAAGTGGCTTGATTATTGATAAAGTGCAGGTGTGGATAACGACCAGGTGAAGCAGGGACAGCTGTGACAAGACAAAAACCGGAAGTAAAGCTCGAGCAGAAACAGAAACCAGGAGACTACCAACATAAAACAGGAAACAACTAGACACAAAACCCAGATCGTGACAGCAACAAGAGAATCGGGGCGGTGGCGTCACCATCTGAAGCAGACAGTGATGTGACGTTCAAACGATGGTGCTGAGGAGCCGCTTATTCATAGGCAGATGACCTGGATCAAGTTGTAAATACGCGCTAGTGTTTGTTGTCAGTTGCTGATGTCGCTGCTGTCTTTATACAGTATGTCCTCGTGTTTAAGTGTCGGGTCCGTGTACGGTTTGATTTTCCCCTCTAGAATAAAAGCTGGGAAGACGAGAAAACACGTCGTTTTAGAACGTTTTAAACCCGGAGGACCTGTTATTGTGTCTGGACACGCCCCCAGTAAGTCCAGTAACTTCGTATTGTAACGAGAAACCCCCACCATCTCGTTTAAAAAGGACAAACGGCATTTATTCAAAGCATCGTGTTAAAAACGAATAAACAAGCTGAAAACGGTGTTTTCAAAACCAGACACATTAATAGATTTAAAGCCGTTTCCCGTTTTCTCGTTTCGGGGAAAAACGAATGGACTGTGGCATTGGAGCATTTTGCCAGAATGAGCTTCGAAGAACGGACACTTGGTTTCCAAACCGCGACCTAAGCGTCCCCTCAAACTCCACGTTTGGGGAATGATTTCTAGGTGGGGACCAGGACCGATGATTATTTTCGAGGGGATTATGGATAGACAGTTTTTCGACTTAATCAAACGCACAGTGGGGCCATATATTAGAAAGTATATTGAAACACGGCATCGGTTTTTCCAGGACAATGACCCCAAACATGTCGCTGCAATAGCCTGTCTGGAGGCGAAAGGAATCAGCTGCGTGCTCATACCGGCAGAGTCCCCTGATCTGATCTCCTACTAATTAAACAACATCTGGCTTCTAAAACCAATGGTCTTTTTTCTTATACTACTGACATTAAAAACCTTTCACTTCACCGCTTTTAAACGCCGTTCTTATGGACGTAAAATCTGTAAGAGGATTTTATTTAATATAAATAAATACATTGTATTAAATCTTTCTCTATGGCGCGTCAGAACGTCAGGACTCAGCAGATCAACAATGCATTAATGCAGCAGCTTGTTTGTTTTACATGTGCTTATTACGCACGATAAATGTTAATGTTTTTCACTGAATGAAAACGAAAATAACTCCTGCTCTGCAGCATAAATCACTTTGACCACTTTTAAGTTGGTCAAGTTAAACCGTTAAAACAGTTAGTCAATGTGTCCTTTAAACGGAAGCTGCACTATTATACTTTACCGTAATTACATTTACCACAGTATCTGCAGAAAAACAATGTTTTATTACACAGGCAACACAGTGGATTTGGAACTCGCTTCGCGCGAGTTACGGCGTCTGATGTTGATTCAGTTCCAAAAGCAAACTTCAAACCCCATCCCCTACTACGTATTGGCACAGAGACATTAACATATTGTCTCCACTCGGTCAATAGGTGTAAAATACTTTAGCTCCGAGACAAAGAAAAGCTCCATGGGAGATCGGGCGCGTGATCAGCTGCACCTACGTAGGCTGTGGGACGCCAAAACCTTTCACTTGACTTTTTTAAAACGCTCTTCTTATGGTATTTCACACAGGTCTGGCAGACTACCACTGCTAACGAATATCATATAATACAAATAAATAAATTGTAATAAACTCTCTGTGGTATGCCAGAACGCCAGGACTCAGTAGATCTCCGACTCATTAATGCAGCAAGTTGTTTGTTCTGCATATATTGATTCTGCATGAGTAATAAGGACTGTTTTACACTTATTTAGCCGAAGACAAAACTCAAAAGAGAGACGCCCATCAAGTGTTAACAAGTGTGCAATAGAAAATATAAACAGAAAACGCTTGAAAGCGTTTCCATTTTATATTCCGTTTATTTCGTTATTACTCCTTTCACTTGTACCACATAAAGTCATTGCAGAGCTACAGCCGTGTTCCTACGAAGTTAACCAGCTGTTTATTTCGTATTCCCTCTTTCATGTCCGTCTGGTGAATGAAAGTGGGCGTGGCCATCCACGTCCCAGAGCGGGGACACTGGGGGAAGAGGAAACGCGCATGAACATGCAGGACAAAGATCTGCGTTTCTCTGCTGCTACAGCCTCGGCTGCGTTGGGTTGTTACTGTCCCTTTCACCTGTATTTCATACAGGAGCGTATGTCTTTTACACTGAACGATCTACCTTCTTGAAACCCATAATTAGTCTCCCACTCATGACATGAAACATACTCATCAATGCAATGCTGCTCTCTGGTGGTGAACCTTCGGATTATTCCACCTGGATGACTAAGAATCTCCACTAAACTTATTCCCATTTTTTAATGTTTGGTCCTGTGTTTGCTTTTTTTAAGTCAAGTTCAATTAGGTGCAGATTAGATATTGGTCAAAATCCTTGGGGTCAAGTATAGGTCTCAATAAATATGTTTACTCCAGAGATACACAATAAATTGGTCTAATTTGGAAGTGTTAATTAAGGGTAAAAAATGTTCGACTACTCAGTTGGAACTTGGTCTAATGTTGATGGTTTTGTTTTAGTATTACTAAAATATTTAGTAAATCCACAATTACATGACCAAAAAACCTGGAAATATCAAGTAATCGTTATTAAGTTTGTACATTATATGCAGAGAAAAACTCTGCTTTTGTGTAAAATTATGGGAGACAATCTGGAAAAGAAACAAATCTTCTCTACAGGTGGTTATCAGAAATCAAATTAAAATACAGTTAGTCAAGTTAACTTCACCTGGAGTTTTATCCACTGGAGGATGTGCTTAGACACTTGCGCACATTCTTTGTTCAAAATATGGCTGTGCTTATTGTTTCCTGCAGAACATGGGTCAATAAGCACATCAAGATACCAGGAACAGACGTATACTTTTATAAGTAAGTATATTCAAGACATTGCAAAACACATTCCAATACTTATTTTGTTGGTCTTTAGTTATATAGTTACCAACTTAATGGAATGCTCAAGATCATTATCCTGCTGATATTAGCTTTAAATTTTTTTCTATGACTAACTGCCATGTTTGTCTTCATTATGTAATACAGCTAATGAATTACACCACTCTGTTTTTGCAAAACAATAACCATGCAACATGATGCTGCCTTCCCAAGTAGCACAGTTCTGTAGTATAGAGTTGTTCTCAACCTCCTTTTGTTTCATGGCTGCACATCTGTGTTCTAATGTTCAAAGTTCGCAAATGAGCACTGTATTTTGCCTTGTGACATGCATTGTCAAATTTTGCTAAGCAAGTCACAGTAGTTGTTTTGCCACACAAAGAGCTTTTGAGACATGTTTTCTTATCACACGAGAAAAAAAAGAGAAAAAAAGAAATGTGCCATATTCAGAAAAAATATAAATATTTTTATATTTACTTATTTACTGAACATCCTTCACTGCATAAAAGAAACACCATATTTTCTTGAAACTTTCAATACGAGAGTAACATCTTAAAGCATAAAAAACTTCAACAGGATTTAACTCGGCATCAACACAGCATTTTGAAGAAAATGGTTTAATGAGAACTGACATTAATATAAATTTAGTGCAAACAGTCACATTAAGATCAATAATTATACTGCCATGTGAACACCTAACTAAAAACAATAAGTAGCCAGCTTAAAGTAGCTGAAACAAAAAAGCAGTGATCTGACAATATTAACTAAATGCCCAACAGGAGTCTCCCCTTTGTTGCCCTGTAACCCTGTGTATGGGCAGATGTAGGAATAAGTATGCAAATCTACACATTTGTGTTATACCGTACAAACAATAAAGTTACAAAGGATTGCAATGTGTTCTAATAAGGCATGATGTGGCAAAAAAGCATCAGTAACAAAGCATCTGTTTTTAAGGCCAATAGCCAATAAACCAAATGAAGTTTAAAATAAATGTAAAATCTGGAAACTCTAACTCTCAGTGCAGACACATTTAATGATCTGAGGGAGATTGTGATGAAAAAAAAACAGTGTAGGAACTTTAATGGTTTGCTGCTCTAATTTGGGGTTTTAAAGAAACATACCTGCAGAAGTGGGTGCACAGAGAAACCAGTCTACTGAGTTGACCCCAATGTAATGGTTCTAAATTAACTTGCACATATAAATATAAAGTACATTCATGAAGACGCTGACAAAAAAAGAACAAAGTCAACAGAGCGCACAGCACCACCACTTCAAATGACTCAAGCAAGGACGCAGAAAACAAATTTATATTTTGTACTTCTGAAGAACAGGTGTTGATACTTTTAGAACAGTTAAAGTCTGTGCATACTGAGACAGAGAAAACATGTTCACAGGTTATTATCTCGTCAAGTTTTACAAAAAAAAAAACAATACCAAAAACTCCTAATATTTAACCATCACGGTAGTTTTGGTTTTCTTGGTTCATGTTTTGGTCATTAGTCTTTGATTCATCAATAGTTATTCAGAAGTTTTATTGTTAAATCATTAGTTGAACACCAGCAGGCTAAGTATTAGAGTATATTTGATAACATTCATCTTTTATAATGACTGGGTAAAAATGTTTTCAGTGATTTGGGCTGTGTCAATATAATATGCTGTAACCCTTTCGGTGTAACAACTGTTAATAGGTCTTTCAACTACTTTTGTTTTGAAAAGAGTTGTCTCCTGTGTTCTCCAACAAAGACATCATTCTCAAACAAATCTTTGTGTTGGAAATGTTAAAGAAACAATTCCTAACAACCTGAACAAGTAACACCAAATAGTGTGTGAGACTCTTTTGAGACCTTTGTGTGAACCTGTCATTCATTAACAATGTATCTAGCAGGCCCTCAAGGACACAATAAAAATAACTGCTTAAGCCATAGTGGTGATGGTGTCGCTGCACTGGTGGCCATGGTTCCCTGAGAACACCAAACAAATTAGGTTTTTGAGTAAAGCTATATCAAAACACTGGGGATAAACTAAATTATGGCCTTAAAAGATGAAAAATACACATTTTACAATATTTTATGGTGCAGCATTAAAAGGAGAGAACATATTAAAGCCAATATATACAGATAGTCACAGTCTCAGCAAAGGTGTATGGGATTTTTCCCTGTCAAAACCACTTCTCATATCATGGTACATGTGTCTATACACAGACATACGACAGTGAGCTGGTGTTGGAAAATAAAAGTGCACATGGTGCAGCTGGTTAGTCCAGTCAGATTTGTTTGGTTGCGCTGAGTGGTTTAAGTTCAGATGATTACAAGAATATTTTTTCAAACTGGTGATAATAGACACTAAACATTCAGACAATCTAAACAATAAAACATGATTCACATTTAACATCTATACTGTCTTACACTGAACCACTGTTGGTGTGTATATATTGCTATAGTACAAGTACAAACTGTACTATCAACAAAATATGCAACTATTACTACCATGATATTTTTTTACTTGTACCTTTTGTATACAGCATGTCTACATGTTTATTTTTATTATTTATTATTATTTATTTTTGCATTCTATATTCCAGCCTCTGCATGCTTAAGCAATGATTCCTTTTAATGGATAGTGAGTTTGCATTGCTAGTAGGGTTTCTTCACAAACTCAAATTCTTCACAGTTTGCTTCAGTGTCCACCCTCAGAGTCCTTTCCTGGCTTTCTTTTTTTCTCAAAAATATAAGTTATTATGCATCCAAGTCCATCATATATTTGAAAAAATATCAAAATTTTCATACAGTATGTTCATGGTATAACGTCCATTTGTTGACCACTTGTTCCTTTTACATCAAATGTCATAAGCACATCAATAGATGTGATGTGGAGGAAAGGGGAGTCGAAGCAGAATTGAGAAACTATTGGTAGTGAGGGATGTGTTGCTATGCAATGACCATGGGAACGTCATCTGAGAAGCCACTGATCATGGGGGCATCTTCATCATCACCTAGAGAAAGAGGGGGGGGGGGTGTATTGTTACAGGCCTTGTTGCAGTTGTCTTACACAACACAAAGTAAAGATAGGTAATTGTTCTGTTTTTTTAAGAACACCTGTTATGACTACATCTATCATAAGTATGCATCTAAGCCCCAATATCAGGCCTATCTCACAAATATTGTTTTACCCTAACTATAGTGTTCTTTAATCCACTGTCCACACAACACTGATAAGGTGGCCTTACAAGGAGGAGTTTATTACTTTCTCTTTTGATTCCATAGTGTTAATAATACATTAATTTAACTGTATTTCTTGCGTTTGTCTTCAAAGGAGAGGGACCCTGCAACCCACAGGGAATATTTAGTAGAAGCATTCACTTTTGATTTTAGTTCAGCCGAAAAAAGAAATAAGAACTCTAATAACCTCTGCAGTGTCAAGAAAAAGGTTTCTTTTTTTATAAGAGCATAAACATCTAAAAACAGATTGATTACCCAGTTCATCTCCAGAGGAGAAAATAGCAGAGCCAAGACGAGAGTTGTAGTGGGAGTTTGCGAAGGCTGTAAAATTGTTCTGCAGACGGCGGTGTCGAAGGTAAAGTGCCACCAAGCTGAAACAAACTCCAAGCAACAGCAGAAAAAGGACAGGTACCACAACTGCTGCCATGTCCCCTGTATGGGCTTTGCTGGGGAAGGTCTTGCTGCTTCCTGGACAGGTGTAAGAGAAATTTGATAGCATAACTAACAAATGAAATTTCGTCTCGGTTGCACTTTAGTGTGTGTATGCTTCAATACCTGCTGTAAGATGGTTGTAGGGCAGCAAAGCAGGTTCCCCACACAATTGACCAATGACCAGGCAGCGAGCCTGCACAGAGAAAGTGTAATTGTGTCCTGCGATGAGGCTGGTGATGCGGAAATAGGTCTCTGTGGTGTTTCCAAGGTAGGTTGTCTTGTTGGTAACACTGTCGTACATGTGCACTTCATATCCCTGTAAACAATTTTTTAACAAAAGTCAGAGGAGAATGGTGATGCAATTTGTTATATATATATATTCTATATATCTAACGCATATATCTATAAACATATAACGCATAAATCTCGCATTCTTCTTGTGTTAACGCAAGACTGATGTTTGACTAATGCTGACAATGTGCAGTAATGCATTTTATTTTTGTTATTAATATTTGGAAAGTCTGCTGCTGACTGCCTCTGAATACTCATGCAGAAAAACTATAGGTCACAGAAGAAGCGGGCTGTTGATCATTACTGGCCTGAGATACGCTTTTCAATCAGCCTAAGACCGCTGCAGCAGAGCTGGTGGGGATACTATTACGCGGACGTTATCAATTTAAATCTCTTCTGAATGGTGGAGTTTGTGGAAAGAGAAGTGATGGTTGACTTTCTACAACTTTCTCCCATTCCCCGACTGCATCTCTGGAGCCCAGCCACAGTGATCTTTGAGCTCTCCTTTACATCTCTCACCAAGACTCTTCTCTACTGATAGCTCAATTTGGCCGGATGGCCAGCTCTAGAAAGGATTTTGGTCGTCCCAAACATCTTCCATTTAAGGATTATGGAGGCCAATGTGCTCTTAGGAACCTTAAGTGCAGCAGAATATTGTTGTAACCTTGGCCAGATCTGTACCTTGCCACAATTCTGTCTCTAAACTCTTCACGCAGTTCCTTTGACCACATGATTCTCATTTGCTCTGACATGCACTGTGAGCTGTAAGATCTTGTATAGACAGGTATGTGGCTTTCATAATCAAGTCCAAGTGTAGAACCATCTCAAGGATGAACAGAAGAAATGGACAGAGTTAAATATATGAGTTTCACAGTAAAGGGCCTGAACATTTATGACCATGTTATATTTCCGATTTTTCTTTTTTAATAAATCTGCAATAATATTTCCATTGCAAAATTGCAAAGACTGTAGCAAACTTGAACACACGCTGTTATACATAGAAAATAACAAGACATAATAAATAATGTGTATTATAGAGTATATAGATCGTATAAATGGGTGGCTCACCCTGCTCTCATTGAAGCCCTTCTCCCTGACTGCCAGACTTTTCCAGAAGAGAAAGACATGGTCCTTCTCCAATAGAAGCTTCAGAGAATCAGGAGCAGAAAGTGGAACTACAACACAAACATATCTATATGAAGAAATTAGTTTCATCATAAAATCATGTATTAAACAGCTTAGACAACAGTGTGGAACATTTGGTTTATGCATGGACCTGACCAACAACATGCTTAAAGATAATAAAGATGGCTTTGACGATTAAGTCCTAGACAAAAGAAAATTCAGCAAAAGATGTGACAAATGCATTTAGAAGCCTATTGAATGAATAGTCTGCCACATGACAGCGATGAACATCTGTACATAAAATGATTACAGTTTTCAGTAAATATATGTCTGTTTAACTTCTATTATTGATATGTTCCAATAAATACACAGCTTTAAAAAAGGCGAGGGGTGTGTATGTAACCTGTGCTCAGAGTGAAGCTAGCTTCTTTGCTCATATTGCGTAGTCGAACAGATATGCTGTATCGTCCTCCAGGCTCCAGGCCTTTTAGCAGATATTCTACGGTGTTATTCTGTGTGGTCACTTTGTAGTCTTGCTCCTGTTTACGAATTAAATCCCGCACATGGATTGCGTAGGTCTACAGAAAAATGAAGACAAAAACACACAGTTTTTATGAATTTCTAAAAAGTACATAGGTAAGTCCCTCTATCTATTAACTTTCAACTGATTAATTTTTGTAAATATCATATACACTGTTGCTGCTGATAACATCTTTATATTTACACCAAACCTAATTTAACCCTCCCCCCTTTATCCCTTAACAATTATCTCAATAAAATAAATAAAGTGAAATGCAATTTTCTCAAATAAACAGTGGAAAAACCGAACTATTCCCTATTAGAACAAAATCTAAAACCAATTTGGCAGTTTTTCCATTATCTATTTACAGTTTCTCCATATTTCCCTTCTCTCAGATTAAGAGTCTGGGTGTCATCCTCAACAGCACACTCTACTTAATTTCCCACATTAACAACATAACACAGTGAGCCAACTTCAATGTGTGCAGCATTAATCATCTGTGTCCCTCCTACACACAATTTCTGCTGCTATATTGGTTCACTGTTTAGTAACTGGCTTGACTACTGCAACCCACTTCTGTCCGATGTTCCCCAGAAAACCCTTAACAAACTGTACGTTGAACAAAATTTGGCAGAACACATCATCACAAGAAACACATCAACCTGTTCTGCGGCAACCTCACCAGTATCCTCATGTCACTAATATTCTTTCACCTATGTATCTCACAGACCTCCTCCATATCACAATTTCTGCACATACCCTCAGATCCTATTACTCTATGAGATTCATTTTGTGTTTTTAGGAATTTGATGCTAAAAATGTGGTAAAGCTTCAGATTGATTGAAATGAGCATCAAACGCTAAATAGCAAACTACAGAGGCCACTGAAATCTACAACTCAAGACTCAAAACCTTAAATCAAGCATAAAGACTACATTTTCTTACCTTTGTTGCACAAGTTTACTTTATGATGCTACAGAGTTGGTAACAGGATGCTTCAACAGTTGATTGCAAATGCTCAGATGAGTCTGAACAACATCACATAAAGAACAAAACTCCCCTCTAATGTTGAAACTGTTAACCTGTTAAGTGTTTCTAACACTAAGCTCCCAGCACTCGTTAAAGTACTTCCAAGTACTAAAGTATTAAAATATTTTGCATATCATTAAAGTACTGCTGAATATTATCATCACCACAAATGATCTAGATGAAAATCATTTACATTGCCTTCTTTAAATGTTTAACGTCAAAGTTAGTTTCATACCAGAGGTTTGTCAGGGGTGTCGTAGGGTGGCTGCCACTTGAGTCTAGCCTGCGTTTTGTCTACTCGCACTCGATGGAGATTTCTTGGTGGCAGCCTCTCATTGGGAATCATTTTTACTACAGCGTAATCAGAGGGAGGACCCAGAAAAGGAGAAACTGCACGCACCTAAAAGACAAAATCACACACCAAATGTCACTTAGTTGCACACTTTACTACTTTTCCATGACATGTGCATTAAATCTGTCACAACAAACCGGAAGATATAGTAAAATATCTACAAAATGACTTACCAAAAACAAATACTGTTCATCACTGTCCACTGTGACAGTAAGGCTGAGAGAAGTTGTGTTCACTTTACTAGGATTCTTGTACAGCTCCAAGAATGATGTGGCATAAAACACACCAAACACCTAGACAAACAAATACAAAGACACAAAAAATAAAAGTGTGTACTCAGTAAAGTTTCCGTAATATATATATTTTTTTGCATTAAGGAAAGCACTGGAGAAGCTGGGCCTAAGATTAATTACTTTTTTATTACATCAACTGAAACTTGGTCTATGCTCCTCAGATTAAGAAGAAAGAAAGTAAGTATGGTGGGGAGAAGACAATTCTAATCAGCCCTGGAAAATATTGTTCTTAGAAATGGATAAAAGACATGAAAAACTGGAGAAGTCGTGTTGTACCTTGACAAGGGGTGTGCTTACTGTCCAGTTACAGTCCACAGCTGTTTGGTTGAGAGCCTTGGCTTTGAGAAGTGGCCTCTCTGGCTGAGTGCCAGTGGTCTGACGATGGAACAGAGCAGTTGGGCTGTCTCCTATAGTAGTGTGTGCCCACACAGCCACTTCATAGTCTGTTCCTGCTGTAAGATTAGTAACTGGGAACAGTTCGAACACATTAAAAGGCAATTTCAGGTAAATAAATTATATGACTTAATTAGGAGCACACATATAAACGGCACTGTACCTTTCAGAAACCTTTCACTGATTGTGTAGTTGTGGTTCTCTTTAACATGGGTGTCAAACTGCCATGATAGGATCACAATGTACTGTTTCACCTAAAACAAAAAAAAACAATTAGAGAAATAACCTATTTTATCAGCTTAAAAAGTTAATTAGTGTTTAAATAGGCACACTTACATCATACTGAGAGTTTAACCCAAAAGAAATATTCATGGAGTCATCAGTGATGCCATCAATGATAACAGATGGAAGAGGCAGAGCTGCAGCAGAAACCATAGATGGAATAAAACAGTCAAAATCAGCGAGGAAATGCAGTGACATTGATTAGTCATCACTGAGACATAGTGCTGATGGATCAATGCAGTAGAAATATATTTTATTTTGGATATGTCACCACAGCAACTGTTCAAACAAACATAACCAAGTGTTATATGTGTACAACTGCTAAATGACAACAAAATGACAAGAAGATGGAAGTTATCTCTCTTGGACTATGTGAGCACAGTGTTGCAGGTGAAACATCTTGCCTTTCTTTGGAGTGATGGATTTCACCTCTGACCAGTTCCCCAAGCCTCGACTGGTTACTGCTGCCACCTGGAAAACGAATATAAACTGAATTCTGTAAATGTTTCTTAAATTCTGTCACAATCTTGCGAATATAATTTCTGTGATGTTTGTTAATTTTAAGGGTACATTTCCTGTTCCATTGTGCATTATTTTCTACTTGACTCTTTTTTTTTCGATTTTCAATGATGTTGTTAGCCTTCAGCATGGAAAGCCAACCCTGGTCCTCGAGAGTCACTCTTCTTAAGAAATCTGGCTCTCTTCCACTCACACTGTAAGAACTAGGTCCTTGTGCGCGGTAGTTCATGGTCCAAGCAGCCAGATGTTGGTCCACACCTGCCCCCCCGCTTCCTTCTCAGCAATGATGGCTGGACGGTGTTGAGAGCAATGGTGGAGAAGTCAAAAAACATGACTCTCACAGTGCTCGGGGCGACGGGACTGCTGGTGGTTTGGCTTCTTAAGGCAAGCTACTTTTGGAACTGAAACCAGACAGGAAGTCCTCCAGACTACTGGTATTCTCTCCAGGCTGAGGCTCAGGTTGAATATGGACAAGACCACGTCACAGAGCTGGTCTGCACACTCCCTAAGGAGCTGATGTGATCAGGGTCGGTTGCCTTCCTTCACCGCTATCACGTGTGACAGCGGTGGTGGCCCGATGTAAGCGGTGACTACCACCACCAGCACAGGGGAGAACTCCTGTGGGAGGTAGTATGACCAAACACTGACCGCCACTAGTTCAATGTGCCTGCTACAATGTTATTCTTTAACCATGACTTGAGCCGGGTTACACTAAGAATAAGAACAAGAAAACCTTTACTAGGCCCACAGTGAGGAAATTTCATCTCACAATAGCACAGAGTATGATACAGAAGAAGAATAATGCAACAGCAAGCAAAAATACAGAAACAGATCAGTGAAACTGGGTTGTATTGGCACAACTCTGATGTTCACAAACACTGCCAGTCCGCCTCCTTTCTTATTTCTGCTCTGCACCACACTCTGGTCCACCCACACTAGCGTAAATCCGTTAACAAAGATCAGAGGGTCCAGTGTGTCCTGGTTGAGTTATGTCTCTGTGAAACACAGCAGGCTGCTCTCCCGGTGCATGCGCTGATGCCGCATAAGTGCTATTAGCTTGTCCAGCTTGTTAGAGAGAGAGCAAACGTTTCCCATAACAACAGATGGTACTTATGGCTTGTACCTCTGTCTACTCTCCCGGCACTTAACTCCAGCTTTGCAGACTCAGTTTTTTTGGTATTTCAGCTGGAATCTCGGCTTTGAGAAACTCAGCTTGGCTAAGAGCACAGCTGATCCCGAGTGTACACAATGGACACTCAGCTGGACCCTAAAGGTTCCCCCCGAGGCTGGCTCAAAAAGTTAAAAAAATTTAATACAAGAAAGTGTAAATGTAATGAACTTTGAGCCCCTAGTTGCACGACTGAAGAGAAAACACAGCACACAAAGTTGAAATAAACATTAAAATTTGCAGAAAAGGACAGAGCTGCTGAAACGTAATGGCGCTACGTTTGGGGCAGCATGAAAAATTATAGGTTTGCACAGATATAAGTTTTGGGTATTATTCTAATTTCATTACAGAGCTTATAAGCTTGAAAACATGTTCACTGCATTAAAAAGTGAAAGACAATCTATTAAGTGACACAAGGTGCCCTCCAAAATATACTCAGTTAGCCAGTGACTGATTTAACTGAATTCTCTCCCTCTTAACCCAAATAGCAGAATTCAAAAACTACATAAAGCATTTCCATAGGAAACACACAGTGAATGCCTCCATGCTGAATGTATTCCTGAATGTAGCTGAAACATTTAGAAAAATAACTGAAAATAGGTGAAGCATGTAAAGCATAGATTAATGTATCTGAAGAGAATTAGGAGGTGTTTAAACAGAGCCGATTTTTTGCAGAAGAAGCTAAAGTAGTTGAATTTTAAATTGATGAAACTTGAAAAAGATTTGCTGAAATTGAAGAACTGATGAAAATGAAGGAAGTGTGTAAAGGTTTTCTTAACCTGATGTAATTCAGCTTAACGCATTAAGCAGCTAAATATTATAATTAAAAAGTTTAAGGTTCAAGAACTGAAAGAATAGTTTAAAGTTGTGTAAAATATTTGATAGAAGCATCTGCAGATAGTTGCTAAACAGTGAAATAGTCTTATTAATTAATCATAATTAACCAGTCAAAAGCAGAAACAGTGCCAGTGAAGCTAACAATTTTGATTGGTGCTTTTATTTTGAAATTATCTGGATGAGGTGTGTGTGGGTAATTACTAAACTATAGATTTGTAATCATATTTAACCAGTCAAATCCAGATACGTTGCTATAAAGGTTAAAGTTTTACATTGGTTCTTTTATTTTGAAAGGATTTGAAGAAAGTGTGGGCAATTGCTAAACTGTAAAATTGTCTAATTAATTAGCAGTCATTAACCAACCAGAGGTATAAAAGTGATATAATAAACTAGTCAAAAACAGAAATATTGCTATTTTTAGCTAAAAAGCTATTTTTAGCTGGATTGGTGCTATTGTTTTGAAAGAATATGGCGGATGCATGTGAAGGCAACTGCTAAACAGTCTTATTAACTAGTCATAATAAACCATTTGAAAGTAGTGGAGAAGTATTGCTATTTTTAGCTAAAGATCTGGATTGGTGCTTTTTTGAAAGGATTATGTGTATGGGCTTAATACGTAAACTATAAAATAGTCTCATTAACTAGTCACAATTATGCATTATGTGAAAAACCGCCAGTTTGTGCGTCCCACTGATGGAGCAGCAGACCCGTCAGATCACACACACACACACACACACACACACACACACACACACACACACACACACACACACACACACACACACACACACACACACACACACACACACACACACACACACACACACACACACACACACACACACACACGTCCTAATCAGCTGTTAGCCGCCGAAGTGTGCTGGCAGTGGACAGTCACCCACCTTCCGGCTTACCTCACGCCATAACCTCCCGGACTCTCACACATACAGCCTCACACACCACACATACAGGGGTTCCTTATAATGGGTCCGTGTTATGTTTGTTTGTACTCGCGTCTCAGGAGCAGTCGGACTTCTGCGTTGTGCCAGCGACTATTATGAATAGTGGTCACTTATGACGGCAACGAGTCGGTGCGACGCACAGGTCCAACAAGACCAATGTTGTTTATTATTGTTTGGCCCTGTTTGTTATCGATCTTGTTTGTTCTGTGTGCATTATAGTTATAGTGGGGGATATAGTGGAGTGTTGGGGAATTGTGTAGTGTTTCTATGTCTGCCCTATTGCTGATTACTGTGTATGGGAAGTGTACAGGAGTGTTCCACATGGCGGGAGTTGGGGGGAGAGTCCCGCGCTTTGGCTGCCATTAAACTTGCCATCTGCGATTTTTCCCTGGAACATTATTTTCCACGTATCGAATGAGCAAACAAGGCTCATTCACCACAGTTGGTGTCATGAGTGGGATGGCTTCTCGCAAGGCAGCAGTGACCAGCAAGAGGACCAGGACGGGGCTGCGCTCACAGGTGAAGGTGAAAGTGGCAGGAACAGATGACAAAGACTGGAAATCAGTCGGGAGCACAGAGTCGGTGGCTTCTGGCGCCAAACCGGAGAATGAGCTAGTCTCTTGATGCGCCAGTTTCTGAACGCACAACAGCAGAGAGAGGAGCGGTATCTGCAGGAGCACCAGGGCCTACGTGAGTCCATTGTGCAGGGGACTAGCCAGACTCGGACGGAGAAAGCCCACGTGTGGAGCAACCATTACCAGGTGTGCCGAGGGTGGCAAGTCCGCGTGGAGGGGGGCACCGGAGAGTTTCCCTGGGCGTGCCAGAGCTGAGCGAGCCACCACAGTGCAGGGACGCGCCAATGTCCTCTCTTTAACCTGATGATACCTGCGGCCGTTCGAGCAACTCGCCAGGACCTAGGGATGGCCTGAGCAGCTGGTACTACTGGTCGCTATTCTGTTTTTTATTCTGTTATTTCACTCTGCTAGGAGAGGGCAGAGGTACTGTGACAAACCGCAAGTTTGTCCCTCCCGCTGATGGAGCAGCGGGCTTGTTGGAGCACATACGCACATACACACCCACGTCCCAATTAGCTGTTAACCGCTGATAGTTTCCTACTTTCATTATTAGGTCTTCAATTCTCGGCATTAGGCAAGCAACAAATTGGTGCTGTTAGCTGGCGGAAGTCCATGCAGACTCGGAGGGACCCATCCTTTTTCAGGACGATCACCGCCAGATTGCACCACTCACTAGTCGATTGCTCGATCACCCCCAGTTCCTTCATCAGTTCTATTTCCTCTTTTAGTGGTTTCACCATACGTTCCGGCACCCGGTATGGCCTCTGCCTGGATGGTGTTTGGTCGGTGAGGTGAATGGCGTTGTTTGCCATGTTGTTCGCCCAGGCCTCTGACGAAGCAACGTTGGGAAGCGTTGAAATAGTCCCTGCAGCTCCCGACGCTTGGAAATTTTGTTGGATTGTTAGTGCTTTTATTTTGAAATGACTTGTATTTGGTTAAACAAAAAGCCGATACAAAGGTGAATATGCTAATACAACATTATTCATCAATCATAGGTTAAGAAATAGTTGAATATATCTATATAAGATAGGACAAAGCTGAAAATCTTTCTGAGGATTGGTAAAAATGGTTTTAAATTCTAATAGGATTAACTTCTAAGAGTAATTAAATAAAAAGCTGAACATTTTAACAGTATACAGTAGAGGTTGAAAATACAAAATAAAAACTTAAACATTGCTAATAAATTATAAGATTTTATTGTTTCAAAGGATCTGAATTGTGTCTTGGCAATTAATCCGTAAATCAGGCTCATTACTATTATCAAAAGTAGAATTAATTCTATCTAAGCTAAAGATCTGGATCTGGAATCAGTTTAATGAACTCATCAGTAATTTGCAAAGAGCTGCTGTGCACACTGAGCAGTGGGAGGAATTCTGGAACTCAGATACAGATACAGACTAAAGTATTTGTATTTAAGTAAAGGATTTAAAACTCTTTATCCATTCATTTCAATAGGGGGAAAAGGTGGAAAGGCTTAATATTTATAAAATTATAAAAGGTATTAATGAGAAAAATAATAGCACACTTCTCTCTGCATAGTTGAATATTTTTGATAGTTGAACGGTTTCTGTAGCTGAAAGTATGTGGGCCTAGATGCAGAAGAATGTATGGAAGAAAAAAAATAGAGAAAAAAGTAGATAAAAAGTAATTTTGTGGGAGAGCTGTTCTGTTGCCGAAAAGATGCCAAATGCTGATTAAGCTGCTGACCGCACAAAGTTAACTACAACAAAACGATGAAAACGAAAAAGATTAAAACGATGACAGCGATTAAAAAGATGACTATTAAAAAAGTTGACCAAGATAAAAACATGTCAAAGATTAAAAAGTTGACCAAGCTGCATTGTTGACAATCTTGAAAAAGCTGACTAGCCTTTTAATTTTGAGTAGTATTTGTAGTAAATTGCTTAACTGTGTGATAGTTTAATAAGTAGTCATAATTAACATCAGAAAGTTAGAACCAAAACTCTTGCCATTCAAGGTAATTGAATTACATTGTGCATTGTACATTGAGTTTTAACGCTGATAAATAGACTTATTCCAGCAAAACCATAATAGTTATGACCAAAATAACTTCAATTTATGAATCCCAAGTGTAGCATCTGAGGATTTTGGTTTATTGTGTTGCCACAGGAAACAGTTTTGTACATGGTAAATACGGAGTTGTTGCAGGGTCAGTGAATGTGCCACAAAGGTAACTGTTTTCAACAGTCTTTGAATGCACCACAAGAACGAGGTGCGCTCGAAAGCGAAAAAGGTGGACACATGGCGGCGGAGAACAAAAAATAGTACACGGGGAGAGACGTTAAGGAAGGAAAAGGCAAATTACGGCGACGGTATTTTTTGTTTTGGTTCGTTTAGGTCTGATCAAAGTGGCAACGAGGTGAAGTCTATTATTTAAATTATAAGTTTAAAATATTTCGTGTCTGCTAAGCTAGTTTAATGGTTGTCGTGTCTTTTTTATTGTATTGTGTTTTTGCCTAGCTCTTGCGGCAGGTTTGTGACCTCCACAATAAAGAAAGGCTTCAGACCGCCAGTAAAGCTTGATTTTTTGACTGGACGCTACAGTAAGAGCTCGGACCTTCTGCTGCGCTGTGAAGAAAGTAGGTTCTCGGAACTTCTGCAGTGCCGTCGTCAATGGCGGAAAACACGTGTAGAAGCTATCCAGCTACAGCGAACAGCAGGCAACAGAAGTTGGTCTACCTCGAGCAACTAGGAATAAGGGACAGTGACCTGAAAATGGAGGATGCACCATGCTCATCTGCAGGTAATAAGGATTCTAACAAACAAATGGTGCAAGGAAAGAGTCAGGGAAGTGAGGAGTAATATAAGATTGAACAATGATGAAACCAAAGAGAATAATGAAAAATTGCTAACTGCAATGATTGTGCAGCATCGAAACAAAGCCACCAAGGAAACTCTCTATAACGACACACCTCGTCGCACAGAACGTGCTAGAGTCTCAACAGAAAAGATGGCTGCTTATCAAAGAGAACAAATGAGCAATAAGGAAAAGAAGCTAATCAGCCTATATGAACGCTGGAAGATTGAAGCACGTAAGGTGAGAGAGGATCTAAAGTCAGAAATACCCGAACCACACATGGCATCAATGGCAGACAGTTTAGAAAAAGGAAAGGATGGTGTTATGAAACTCTACATAGAAATCAGAGACCACGTGACTCCAACAACTGATTAAAGAAGAAAGGTTGATGCATGTGAAGCAGTGACCAGGGATATAGTTAAAATTATATATGAAAGACTATCAGGCATTGACCGTCAGTTTGAAGCAGAAAGGGAAGGATGTTGACTGCGTGAACTATTGAATCACGACTATGCCTGGTCGATCTATGGTTCTACTGCGGGACGGTCGAACAGCACCACCCATAGCTCCACACCATCCTATCTAGCAGCAAAACGTGCTGATGCAGCTGCAGAGCTAGCAACAAAGGAAGCAGAGTACAACGGTCTTCTTGTTACAAACACCAAGACCAGACAGGGCAGAACCCAAAAGCAGTAACAGGCGAGGATGGCAGAATACAAAACGATATATTTATTATACTACACAAAACCAAGGGTCACTACAGAGTAGGCAAAAGGTGCATAAACTAAACTGAGGCGCACTGCGAAACAGGACCAAACAAACTAGGCAGAGGAATAATACAAAACAGAAGCCACTACCAAACAAAACTAGGACACAATAGGTCGCTGCACTGAGTAGGCAAAATAGGAATAACAGGGCTGTTCACGATCCAAACTAAACACAAAACCAACCATCATACAGGAAGCCAGATGCAAACTGAGAGTCCACCATAACACACTGACAACTGGAGGAGTCTCCATCCTCCACTTAAATAGTCCCCAAGTTAATGATGTTCCGGAAGGAAACAGTTACTCAGTGCCGCCCTCTGAGGTTGGGAGGAGACTCACAACAGAGCCCCTCCCCCAACGGTCGTCCCCCGGCGACCTAGGAGGGTTCCGCAGGATGGTTCCGATGAAAGTCCCCGATGAGACCCTTGTCCAAGATGAACCTCTGCGGCACCCACTGGCGGTGTTCGGGGCCATAGCCCTCCCACTCCACCAGGTACTGGAGCCCCCTGCCCCGCTGTCTGGAGTGCAGCAACTCCCGCACCGTATAAGCCAGACCCCCGTCGATCACCCGGGCGGGCGGAGGGTGGTCGGAGGCGGGCGCCAGATCACAGTCCACCACCGGCTTCAAACAGGATACATGGAAGACAGGATGAACGCGCAGGGAGGGAGGGAGGGCGAGTCTCATCGCCGCAGGATTGACCACCCTGGTCACCTCAAATGGTCCAATGAACCTGAGTGCCAACTTCCGCTTAGCCCCCTTCAGGTGCAGGTTCGAGGTGGAAAGGCAGACCTTGTCCCCTACTCGATACTCCGGAGCTGGAGACCGACGGCGGTTAGCCCATATGGCCGCTCTCGTCTGGCCCCGGAGAAGGAAGTCGCGGGTCCTGGTCCAAACCGCCTTGCACCGCCGGATGAAGGCTCCCACCGACCCGTCCAGCCCCTGGACCTGCTGAGAAAGAAACAACGGGGGCTGATAGCCATAGCCAGCCTCAAAAGGGGAACATCCCAGCACTTGGGAAGGAAGAGTATTGTGAGCGTATTCGACCCAAGGAAGCTGCCGGACCCAAGACGCCGGCCTGGTGGACGACATACACCGCAGCATAGTCTCCACGTCCTGATTCTTGCGCTCCGTCTGTCCGTTGGTTTGAGGATGGAAACCAGACGACAAGCTGGCGGAGACACCCAGCGCTGCACAAAAATCCCGCCAAACAGCTGCGACAAACTGCGGACCGCGATCAGACAGAATGTCCTCTGGAATGCCATGTACACGGAACACATGGACAATTAGTAGCTCCGCCGTCTCCTTGGCCGTGGGCAACTTGTTCAGAGGAACGAGGTGGATGAGCTTGGAGAAGCGATCCACAATGGTAAGTATGACGGTCTTACCCTCAGACGGTGGCAAACCTGACACAAAGTCAATTCAGATGTGTGACCACGGCCGGTACGGCACTGGCAGTGGACGCAACAACCCTGCGGGTGCGCGATGTGGCGTCTTGTTCCTCGCGCACACGCCGCATGCTGCCACATAACGTCAAATGTCCAGTCTCATTGAAGGCCACCAGTAACGCTGCAAGACCAGCGCCAGCGTCCGGGACCCCCCCGGATGACATGCCAGCCGCGAATCATGGCCCCAGCGTAGAACCTGGGTGCGCAGAGGAGGCGGAACAAACAAGTTACGAGGAGGACAGCCAGCAGGAACGGGCACCGAGTGTTTGTAGGATCTCACCCTCGTCTCAAGGTCCCAGGTAACCGCGGCCACTGTCAGCGGGCGCAGGATACGGTCCTCCTCTGCTCTCGGCTCCTCCTCTGTGACCTCCTCAAACTTCCAAGACAAAGCATCCGGCTTCCTGTTTTGGGAGCCGGGCCTATACGATAGGGTGAAATTGAACCGAGCAAAAAACAAAGCCCACCTGGACTGTCTCGCGTTAAGCCGCCTGGCCGTCTTGACATATTCCAGGTTCCTGTGGTCCGTCCAAACCATAAAAGGTTGTTCCGCCCCCTCCAACCAATGTCTCCACTCCTCCAACGCCAGCTTAACTGCTAGCAGTTCCCGGTTGCCTACGTCATAGTCCTCTCTGCGCAGTTCAGTTTGCGGGAGAAGAATGCACATGGATGCACCTTACCATCCTGTTCGCTGCGTTGTGACAGCACTGCCCCCACTCCGGTGCTGGAGGCGTCCGTCTCCGCTATGAATTGCCTCTGAGGATCAGGGAGACAGAGGATGGGTGCAGACGTAAATCGGGACTTCAGTAGCTCAAAGGCTCCCTTCGCGGTTGCCGACCAAACGAACGGAGCCTTAGATGAGGTGAGGGCATGAAGAGGAGCCGCCACCTTGCTGAAGTTCCTTATAAAACGCCTGTAAAAATTGGCAAACCCCAGAAACCGCTGCAGCTGCTTACGGTCCCTCGGCTCCGGCCAATCTGTCACAGCCGCCACTTTTCCTGGATCCATCGCCAGCTTCCCTGGTTCCAAACAAAACCCTAGGAACAAAGTCTTAGCTGTGTGAAATTCACATTTCTCAGCCTTCACAAATAGCTGGTTTTCCAAGAGTCTCATCAAAACTGCTCTCACGTGCACCTCATGTTGTCGCGGGTCTTTGGAAAAAATGAGAATATCATCTAAATAGACAAAGACAAACCTGTTGACCATATCCCGCAGGACATCATTTACAAGGGCCTGAAAAACCGCAGGTGCGTTTGTCAAACCAAAAGGCATGACCAAATACTCGTAATGCCCCGTGGGAGTATTAAATGCCGTCTTCCACTCATCTCCCTCCCTTATACGGACAAGATGATAGGCGTTACGTAAGTCCAACTTAGTAAAAATAGTAGCACCCTCTAAAAGTTCAAAAGCGGATGCAATGAGGGGAAGTGGGTAGCGATTACGTACAGTAATCTTATTAAGGCCCCTATAGTCTATGCAGGGACGGAGACCGCCATCCTTCTTCCCTACAAAAACAAAAACGCCCCGCCGCCCGCAAACAATTAGCCAAACAGAAAGAACGGTGAATGACCTGTTTGTCCAGCGCTTGGACCACCACGGGGTCCTGTACTGGAATCAGCCTGAGCCCCAGCTCCTGAGCAAATTGCCTGTCTATGAAGCTTCCCTCGGCTCCGGAATCCACAAACACGGGAAGCTCTCGCGCCGACAGAGGTCCTGACAGAGTGGCTGGAAACAATGGTTTGGAGAGGGAGATTAAATTCACGGTGAAGCTCGTCAGCGCCTCTCCACCGGCTGACGAGCGTTGCCGTTTAACGCGCACAGTACAAACACAGTCCGGAGTTGAAACGACGTTGTCTCTCCTCCGTCGACAGGTGACCTCGTCCGATCTCCATTGGCTCCTCCCTTTCTGTCATGAGAGCGCCCTGGGGAAAAGCCCCCGGCACCTGGCGGGTGGGCGGAGACGGATGACGTCGACGTGACGTAGGGAATTCCCCCGCGTCTGCTGCAGATTGGGCTCCTGCGCTCGTCGCTCTTCGTCCTGGAATGAACGGCTGAAGCTGCCCGGTTCCGCTGTGGTGTGAAAACCCTGCTGCCGATGGAGGTCGGCTGCTGCTGCGACGTAGCGCTCCCCGCTCCGCCTCGCGTTGTGCGAAACGCTGGCCGATCGCCACCGCCAGCGCCACAAGATCTCTCAGTCTATCCGGAAGTACGTGCCCCGCCAACTCATCTTTGATCTCCTCCGCGAGACCGTCATAAAAACGATCGCACAAGGTCTCTTGTCTCCAATCCAACCCGGCCGCCAGCGTGCGGAACTGTACCACGTAATCCATTAATGAGGAACGTCCTTGAAACAGGTGGAACAGTTTGGCCGCCGCCACTCTGCGATGCGCGACGGGGTTAAACAGGGAAGTGAGTTCCTCTGCGAATCCCTCGAAAGTGGCGACACAGGCTGAGTTGTTCCCGTATTCCGCCGCACCCCACTCTAGCGCTTTTCCTCCTAGCAGCGAGATGCAGTACGCCACCTTCTCCCCTTCAGATCGGAACAGCCCCGCTTCTACTCTAAAGTTTAGCCGTAACGCGGTAATGAAACTCTGGCAACGAGAGGCATCCCCGTAAAACTTGTCGGGAGGGGCTAATCTAACCTGGGAAGACGGGATCGTCTCTAAAGACGCTGCTTCACTGCCGATCTCCCGCAGAGTATGCAAGGCCTCAGCTCGGGCTGTAGTGCGTGGGCTGTCGAGTAACAAACGAGCACTGCTAAGGCTCGGAACCTGCCAGGCCTCCTCTCCTGCTGCTGGGTCCATGTTTGGTCAGTGTGTACTGTTACAAACACCAAGACCAGACAGGGCAGAACCCAAAAGCAGTAACAGGCGAGGATGGCAGAATACAAAACGATATATTTATTATACTACACAAAACCAAGGGTCACTACAGAGTAGGCAAAAGGTGCATAAACTAAACTGAGGCGCACTGCGAAACAGGACCAAACAAACTAGGCAGAGGAATAATACAAAACACTACCACTACCAAAGCCACTACCAAACAAAACTAGGACACAATAGGTCGCTGCACTGAGTAGGCAAAATAGGAATAACAGGGCTGTTCACGATTCAAACTAAACACAAAACCAACCGTCATACAGAAAGCCAGATGCAAACTGAGAGTCCACCATAACACACTGACAACTGGAGGAGTCTCCATCCTCCACTTAAATAGTCCCCAAGTTAATGATGCTCCGGAAGGAAACAGTTACTCAGTGCCGCCCTCTGAGGTTGGGAGGAGACTCACAACACTTCTAGAAGAAAGGAAACAAAGAGAAAGGATAAAAACTCTGCAAAAACAACATGAAGAAGAGCTAGAAACCCAGCTGTCAGAGCTGGAACGTCTGCACGCTGGAAGGACTATGAATGCAGCTAGAGCAAGATTAGAAGCCTACAGTAGAGAATTAGCCCAAATGTCTGATGGTCAGCCAATCAAGGATGAACAGGTGAGCCCAAAGCCTATTCTTCAGCCTACTCTTCTCCTGCATCACCACCACCTGACAATGCTGTACTATCTGCACCACCTAATGCCATTTAGTTAGCACAGGTCATTCAGGATTCAATCTCAATGAACAGACTTCCCAGGCCAGAGCCAACAGTGTTCACAGGTGAGCCAGTCCACTTTGTTGAATGGAAGGCCTCGTTTATGTCACTGATAGATCAAAAAGGCATCTCCTCTGCTGACAAATTCTACTATCTTAGACGATATGTTAGTGGCCAGGCCCATAGATGCCTTGAAGGCACATTCTTTAGAAACGACGATGAAGCATATCAAGATGCCTGGAGAAGACTTGACCAGCGGTACGGTCAGCCATTTGTCATTCAAAGGGCATTCAGAGAAAAATTAACAAGCTGGCCAAAACTACAACCGAAGGATGCAGAAGGTCTCAGAAACTGCAGATTTTTTAAATGCCTGCTTATAAGCCATGCCTCATGTTAAAGGTCTTCACATATTAAATGACTGTGAAGAAAACCATAAACTGACTCAGAAGTTACCTGCCTGCGCAGCAGCCAGGTGGAATCGTCAGGTTACAAAGGCCCTAATGGAAGGAAAGGATTTTCCAGGTTTCAGTGCCTTTGCCACTTTTGTGTCAACAGAAGCAGAGATTGCCTGCAACCCAATCACCTCTATCCACGCACTACATTCACCAGAATCTCGTACTGACAAGAGAAATATTAAGGAATTTAAAAGAAACAAAGCTAGTGTCTTCAGTACCCAAAGTTCCTGAGATTGTGACGAGCAAGCAGCAGTGACCTCAAATGTAAAATCATTGTGCAGGTTATGCCAAGATACCCATCAACTTCACAAGTGCCCAAACCTTCTAAAATGGTCCCTAGTAAACCGTAGGGCATACATTAAGGACAACAGACTGTGTTATGGCTGTCTAAAAGCAGGCCACAGTGTGAAAGAGTGTCAACGTCGCCTTATCTGTGATGTCTGCAAGAAAAAACACCCAACATGCCTCCATGATTTTACCAGTTATAACAGCGTGGGAAAGAGAGAAAGAAGGGAAGTTGGTGAGAACATAACACAGAGGGACACTTCGGAGACAGCTGCAGCCTTATCACTCAACGTTGCTAGAAAAGGACGATCAATCAGTACATCCATGATTGTTCCAGTATGGGTTTCGTCTACCCAAGCAAGGAGATACTGGTGTATACATTATTAGACACACAAAGCGACACTATCTTGATTGATCAGTGAGCCAGAAATAAAAAGTAGACACTTGTCCAGTAAAATTAAAACTGACAACCATGATTGGAGAGAATACTGTAGTAAGTAGTGAGAGAGTGTCTGGACTGTGTCTGTGAGGGGTTACAGCTCAGCAACATACATCCACCTTCCTCCTGCTTACACAAAGGATTCCATACCTGCAAGTCATCACTATATACCTACCTGTGAAACAGCCAAGGGCTGGAAACACCTATCAAGGATCATTGATGAAATACCACCTCTGCTTAGTTGTGAAGTAGGTCTTCTTATAGGATATAACAGCTTCAGAGCCCTAGCACCCAGACAGGTAATAATAAGAAAAGGAGATGAACCCTATGCTATTCAAACAGACCTAGGTTGGAGCATCGTTGGAAGTATAACATCCTACCACAACACTGAAATGAGAAACAGTCTTTGCCATTGTATCTCAGTAAGAGAGCCCCCCCCACTAACGCCTATGGATGCAATCCGTGCCCGGGAGAGTGATTTCAAGGATGTTGGCGGAAAGGACAAAATGGTCTCCCGTGAAGATCTCATCTTCCTTAGCAAATTAGAAGGAAGCATAAGAAAGAACAGAGAAGGGTGACATGAAATGCCTCTCCCATTCAAGGAAAGACCACAAATGCCTGACAACAAGGTGGTTGCACAGCAAAGACTGAACCACCTCAGGAGGAAACTTTGTAAAGATGAGCAATACAGAGAAGACTACATGAGGTTTATGGACAACGTTATTGAAAACAGCGATGCAGAAGAAGCACTGGATGAAGGACCACCTGGAGAAAAATGGTATGTACCTCATCATTGCATTTATCATCCTAAAAAGCCAGGAAAACTTGTCTTTGATTGTTCTGCTAAGCATAGAGGCACCAGCATCAATAAGCATCTTATGCCTGGACCAGACTAGATAAACTATTTAACAGGAATCCTCATACGGTTTCAACAACATCCCATTGCTATGACATGTGATACAGAAAAAATGTTCCACCAGTTCCACATCGAGGAAAATGACGGCAATTACCTGGTGCGGAAAAAGGGGATTTAAATGCACAACCAAAGGACTACAGGATGAAGGTTCACCCTTTTGGAGCAGTATCCTCCCCAGGATGCACAAACTATGGGTTAAAGCACCTAGCAAAGGAAAACCATCTCTTATTACCATCAGGAGCCCAGTTCATTGCAAGAGACTTTTATGTAGATGATGGAGTCACAAGTGTAGAATCCGTTGAATGTGCCATAAAGCTGGCAAGAGAAGCACGTGAAACATGTGCAAAGGGTGGCCTACGTCTGCACAAGTTTATGTCCAATAACACTGCATCAGAACATTGAGTTGAAACGAAGACAAAGGACCTTGCCTTCAGTGGCATCCAAACAGAGAGAACGCTAGGGATGCACTGGAATATTGAAACTGACTGTTTCACATTCATCAGTAATGTCAAAAACCAGCCTCCCACACGTCGTGGCATATTATCCAATGACCCTCTTGGACTCGAAGCCCCTTACCTACTTAACGGGAAAAGAATACTTCAAGAAATGTGCCGCCAAGGTACTGGATGGGATGACCCACTACCAGAGCACCTTAAAACGCGATGGGACTGTTGGAAAGGTGATCTTGCCAGTATCAAGAAAATACAAATAGCTTGCTGCTATGTGCCTGCCAACTCTGGAAGGGGGGTAAAACAAGAATTACATCACTTCTCAGATGCACATACATGTATACATATACATATACATATGCATATACATAATGTATACATATACAAAAACAATGAAGCCAGACATTTCCACACCTTTGTTGCAAACACAGTGCAAAGGATATGCCATAGTTCAACACCGCAACAATGGTTTTATCTCTCAACAGATGACAACCCCGCTGATAATGCATCCAGAGGAAAAACGGTCAACGGACTGCTGTCATCCAATTGGTTTACAGGCCCAGAATTCGTGTGGAATAGTGAACTTCAGACCATAATGAAGAAATCAGTGGAGCTATAGATTGGAGACCAAGAGGTGAGAAAGGCACAAACTTTGCAAACTAAGGCTACCGAACATTTGAGTCTCACAGACAGGCTTGCAAGGTTCTTGTCATGGTCCAAAGCAATCAGTGCTGTTGCCTGCCTTAAACGAAGAGTTTCAAAGGATAAATCAGATGGACATTCAACAGTGTTAGAACGACAAGAAGCAGAGCTTGTCATTATTAAAGACCTACAGAAACAGGTTTATTCGGAAGAGATAAAAATACTGAGCAAGGAAAAGCAGTTGCCAAACAACAACAAGTTGTCTCATGTCGACGCCTTTCTTGACAGTGATGGTGTACTCAAGGTGGGAGGGAGATTAAGTCGTTCAACCCTTTCGAATTCATTCAAGCACCCAACAGTTATTCCTAAGGGACATCATATAGCAAAACTTATCATCATGCACTATCATGAGAAAGTTGCTCATCAGGGAAAAGGCTTCACCATCAACAAAATAAGATCAAATGGTTATTGGACCCAGAGCATGAGCAGAGCTGTCATGTCATGCATCCATCAGTGTGTGGTTTGCCGATGACTAAGAAGAAGTCCTGAAGGACAGAGGATGCTTGATCTCCCCATGGAACGGATAGAGCCTTCTGCACCATTCACATACTGTGGCATGGACTGTTTTGGACTGTTCATTACAAAGGAAGGTAGGAAGGAACACAAACGATATAGCCTGCTGTTTACCTGTTTCTGCTCTCGAGCCATTCACATAGAGATGCTAGTGGATCTATCAAGTGATGCATTCATCAATGGCCTGAGGCTCAGTGAGACAAATAAGGTGTGACCAAGGAACAAACTTTGTTGGAGCCAAAAACGAACTCAACACAGCTCTACAGGAGCTTGATCCAAAAAGACTAAAAACCTTTCTGGTCTCAAAGCAATGTGACTTTTTCTTAAATGCACCCCATGCAAGTCACGCTGGTGGAGTGTGGGAACGACAGATTAAGACCATAAGAAATGTCCTCAGTCTCACTCTCTCACTCCCTTCCTGTAGACTCAGTGATTCTTCCCTACGGACGTTACTGTATGAAGCAATGTCAATAGTAAACAGTCGCCCTTTGACAGTGGATAACTTAAACGATCCAAACAGCCTGGAACCGCTCACTCCTAATTATCTTATCACCATGAAGTCTACTAGCATTACTGCCACCAGGCATGTTCATCAAGGAAGACCTCTATGGACGCAAAAGATGGCGACAGGTGCAATATCTCACAGAGCAGTTTTGGAGCCGCTGGAGAAAGGAGTATCTCCACAGCATTGCTTTCAGACAGAGGTGGCACGAGCCTAAAAGAAACATTGAGATTGGTCACATAGTTTTAGACACAGATGAAACCTCACCAAGAAATGAGTGGCGACTCGGACGAGTCACAGAGACTGTAACAGATAAGGATGGACTAGTAAGAAGAGTTAAGCTTGTTCTAAGGAACAAATATCTGAACAAAGAAGGCATACAGACAGGCAAAATGTCTGTGGTTGAACGCCCAGTTCATAAGTTAGTTTTGTTATTAGAGTCTGAACTGAATAAGGTAAAGTAAATACTAAAATGCAGTGTAGGTTATAGCACTTTATGTTCAGCTGTAGTTCATTTGTATTCTGAAATCATTTGTATTTTAATATTTGTGTTATTAAGTAAAACACACATGATTTGGTGGGAGTTTAGCATCTGAGGATGTTGGTTTATTGTGTTGCCACAGGAAACAGTTTTGTACATGGCGGAGAACGGAAAATAGTACACAGGGAGAGATGTTAAGGAAGGAAGAGGCAAATTACAGCGACAGTATTTTTTGTTTTGGTTTGTTTAGCTCTGGTCAAAGTGGCAACGAGGTGAAGTTTATTATTTAAATTATAAGTTTAAAATATTTCGTGTCTGCTAAGCTAGCTTAATGGTTGTCTTGTTTCATTTATTGTATTGTGTTTTTGCCTAGCTCTTGCGGCAGGTTTGAGGTGACCTCCACAATAAAGAAAGGCTTCAGACTACCAGTAAAGCTTGATTTTTTTGACTGGACGCTGCACCAAGGCTTCCCTGAACACGTGTAGTTAATTTTATGTTTGAAGACGAAAGCTTGTAGCCACAGTCGCATTTTAAAAATATGTTGTTTTTCTCCCCAGACAGAAGTTCTGTCTTTAAAAAGCGCGCCCTCGCACTCTAGCTGTGACATCACGCACTCTAGCTCACGCAATAGACAATAATGGAAAAGCTAAAAACACACGATATTTAAACGCTGACAAGTTGAAAAGTATAGAATTTACAAGGATGCTGATTGACACTGATAAAGTTAAAAGATAATGCTTTTGAAGTTGAAATGACGTTTCTACACCAAAGTATGATGATGAAAGACGCTGATTATTAGAGGGAAGTTGGCAAAAAGTTAAACGATGATTCCCATAGACAACTATTATTAAAAAAACGATGAAAAAAGTTGAATAACGTTAAAAGTTGAAAAGTTGAAAAAGTGAAAAGTAATATCCCACATCTCCTAAAGACGACACACGTTTAGAAAGTTAAACGATGATTCTATGATGAAGTGTTAAAAAGTAGATAGCAATTGAAAAAAGGGCGGTATAAGAATATTAAACAATAGTGTGAGAGCTGTTCAGCTCTCCCACTAATAAAGACCAAAGATAACAATAGTGTGAGAGCTGTTCAGCTCTCCCACTAATAATAAAGAGCAAAGATCTCAATAGTGTGAGAGCTGTTCCAGCTCTCCCATTAATGATAATAATAATAATTTAAAAAAAACTTGTCCTTACCCTGAAGTTGTACAGGGTATCTAGCTGCAGGTTCTTCACCTGAGTTCTAGTTTTGATGCACCGCTGTGATGTCCAATCTGTACTCCCATTCTCACTGTATTCAATCTGAGGGTTGAATTAAGATATCCTGGATAAATGAAAACATCATTGACCTAGTCTACTAAACACACCCTGGCTTATTCCACCTGCATAACTGTGAAACCAGAATAAGAGAATGCAGTCAAGCCAGGTATAGACAGATGACATAAATGAAGGATCATACCTATATCTATATAATGCAGAATAATTCATATTTAAGCAACATATTTTCAGGCTATATTATTATGACCTAATTGAACTACAATTATATATCTGTCTGTTTTGGGAATGGATAATGCCAGAAAATGAACCTCCATAATTCACGAGGGCAAATGAGTGTGGGTAAAGTAAGTCAGGATCTAGACAAACTAAATTCTCATAATATTAAATATTAAAGTATTAAAGGTAACTACTTACCACATACTCTCTAATAAGACCATGACCTTTGTCAGGTGGAGACCAAGAAACCTCCACCTTTCCATCCTCACTATTATCACAAGATAGCTGCAGCTTGTTGGGAGGGTCAGGCACTATAGGACACACATACAGCATAAATACGGATTATACAATTGTGTTAAAATATTCAATCAATTTAATACCACAATTCTGGAACTGTTCTACAATAGATCATAGAATATAGTCTTTGATCTAAAAAGGTTCTGACACAATCAACCACAACAGAAACTAGAAAATGTAAATGTGTTATAAAATTATGAAATAATATGAAAAAAAGTTGGTAGTTAGTGTTGGAAGATGTCGGTCTGAGGAACATTATTAGAATCACAATGAATGATGGCACTTGTGCCCCCCTTAAGACGCACCATCACAGGAAGAATACACGAGTTGTATAAAAAGGAGTGGACTATTAAAATTAACGTCATTACAACATGCACCAACTGTTGCTCTCACCAGAGAGTAGTAGTTTTAAAATAAAAATGTGCTATATACTACTTTTGAATTAGTTACTTAATGTGTTAATCGCAGAAACCATGCAGTTAACATGATTAAGGATTTTAATTGTTGACCAGCGCTAATAAATACATAAACTAAAATCTCCAGATGTTGTGAATATTAACTGTAACATACTGCCCAAAAATATTCAGAAATTATTCAGTGAGAAGGAGGGTGTACTTTGAGGTGAAAACCCCATTTTTTTTCAGTCACTGGATTAAAGCTGTGTGGAAAGTGTGGAGTTAAGCAATATCCATGCATACACTAGTTTAAAACAAGATATAAGAATATTCATTTAAAGGAGGGATGTTGATAACAAAAAAAAGTGTTGATGTCTCTTTCTATATCTTGGCTTTGGCATTAGTGTGCGAAATTTTTGGTATTATTTATTTATTGTTTATAAAACTGATATGTAATAGAATGTAATTTGTATACTGGCGTTTTATAGTAACTTCAATATTTGATTACCGCTGGTCAAAGGGCAAATTAATCTTCTTCTTCCAATACCTTTTTATTATTTTGTAATAAATATATAAACCTCAATAAAATCATAGCACAATTACTGAACATTTAATGTGGATATTTAATGTTTTTCCATTGCTAGCGCATGTCAAATAGCAATAAAAGTGATTAATATATGCAAAAAATGCTTGTTTTGACCTATCTAACTACTGTACATATCTAAGGGATGCAGCCACGTTTACTCATCCAAACATGTCAGTATACAGCCATTAGAGGGGGATGAGTGACTAACACACTAACACGGGATGGACAGCACTGCCTGCCAGTCAGAATTGGCCAAACATTGATGCAACATAAGATAACGTCACGATGCAGAAAACATGGGACCGTATGTCCAACCAATAAAATGCTTTAGACGGACTTTATGGGACAGCTAGCAAGTTACAGATTAGCTAGCTACCCAAGACATAGGAATAAGAAAAAATTGTATTGGTTCGCCAGTAATGTATATTTTAGATGGCAAAACGTCAAGTGAAAGTGTTCATATAGCATTTAGCATTTAGCATTCTTTTTTTTTTTGTTCTGTCCAGCAGTTTAACAAGCAGCATTGGGGGGTAAGGATTGTACTGTGGCTTACCTTGGAGGTTAATACTAATACCAATAATAGTGTTAAGGTATGTGCACATACTTATACAAACATATACATATCATATAAATACACATGTGCATTGTTATACATATCCCATACTACGACTTGAAAAGTCATGATATAGAACACCACAATTTCCATATTCACACATTATTGATATTGGTAGTGATGAGTGGCGTTATCATTCTAATGGAGGGTCGGCAACCCGCAGCTCCAGAACTGCATACGGCTCCTTCATCCTTATGCTGTGGCTCCAAGTGGTCGCTTTTGCGCTCCTCCCTGGTTCACATGATTAACGTGTCTTCACGGTAGCCGATGTTAAAGGTGAAGGCGTTTCCAGACTAAGTGGTGGCCGACTTCCTAATGCCGCCCTTATTGCCCTTTGTTACTTTGTTTGTTTGAAGCTGGGAAAAGCGTGTTAGCTGCCCTCATTGTTGCCTTGACAATCAACAGTAAATCAACAGTCTTTACAACTTTACAAAGTGTAATCTGACGCAGTATGATAGTTGCTCGTATTCCACTCACGGAAGTACCTTGAGGAAAATGAGGACTGAATAAGTCTGCTGTTAAATGCTATGATCTTTTGTCAATAAAATATAAAATGTTAAAGCTCTGCATCCTGTCTTCTGATTCTTGTTAGTGTTTAAACCCAAATGTTGAATGTTCTCAAATATTGTGAAATTAGCAAAAAATAACGGGATTTCATCCCGTGTCACAGCATCAAAATAACATTACGCTAATGACCTTAACCATCACGCCACTGAAAACTCACTATTAAGATTACATCATAAAACACATCTGACATGTATGAAGACGCTTTTTCTGAACAGAAACAGCCAGATCAACTTGTGACCACAATCACCATTGTGTTCCGCAAACATAACATAACACTAGAACTACTAAAGGGCGTACACCTTTACATATACCCCTACCAACGGCTGGGTGTTCATTTGTCCGGCACGCTCCATCTGGCACCCTGCCAAGAGCCGCTTTTGTTACGTAAAGAGGGCCATCACCTACCCACTCTGTGGGATGGGACGCCTGGGCTTGCTGACCCTGCTGCTGCCTGCAAGGCAGAGCAGGGTTCCTACTCATGTTCCTATGAGTCTATGAGTGACATCCACTGTTACAATGTTCCACCGCTATGTGCTTGGATTTACAACGTGAAAGGACGAGTGTCATTGTTGCGGTCTCACCGAAGGAAGCAATAAAAAACATCAACAATACAATAAGACAGTTTTGCTGCTTTGCTTATTTACAAAAAAAAAACTAAATAAAGTTCACACATTATTGCACTGTAACGTTTCTAAAAATTGCAGAAAAGACGACAGTACACCCATCTAGTTTTAACAAATGTGCAATTAAAAATATATTATAAACCAAAAAACGCTTAAAAGCGTTTCGGTTTTATATTCCATTTATTTTGTTATTTCCCCTTTCACCTGTACCACATAATAAGTCATTGCAGAGCTACAGCCATGTTTCACCAGCCGCTTTCGGCAGTGAGTCATAGACGGATGTTGTTCTGTCCGCTTTCATGTAGACACGGATCTCTTCACAGTTTTTTCAAACGTAATTTCTATTTATCTAATTTATCTAAGTTATTCATATACAACAACATGCAAATGCTAAAAATTACAGAAAAGATGACAGTACACCCATCAAGTTTGGGTGAACTGAAAACGCTTGAAAGTGTTTCCGTTTTATATTCCGTTTATTTCGTTATTACTCATTTCACCTGTACCACATAAAGTCATTGCAGAGCTACAGCCGTGTTCCTACGAAGTTAACCAGCTGTTTTGTTATTTCCTCTTTCATGTCCGTCTGTTGAATGAAAGTGGGCTTGGCCATCCACGTCCCAGAGCAGGGACACTGGGGGAAGGGGAAACGCGCATCAACACGCAGGACAAAGATCTGCGTTTCTCTGCCTGCTACAGCCTCGGCTGCGTTGGGTTGTTAGTCTCCCTTTCACCTGTACAATATGAAATGTGTTCCTGCGAAGTTGATCAGCCGCTTTCAGAATCAGAATCGTTTTTATTCCCCAGGTTTGAACAGGGCAAACATTACATCATCATAGGCATTTTGATACTATTTAACTCATTTTATTTTTAAATAATGATATGTTTGCTTTGGGGGTGGCACGTTGGTGCGGTGGGTAGCACTGTCACCTCACAGCGACAGGGTGCCTTTCTGTGTGGAGTTTGCGTGTTCTCCCTGTGTTCGCATGGATTCTCTCCGGGTTCTCCGGCTTCCTCCCACGGTCCAAAAACATGCATTAGGTTCATTGGTCACTCTAAATTGCCCGTAGGTGTGTCTGTGTGTGAATGATTGCTTGTCTACTGTATGTGTTGCCCCACCCTGTCTAGGGTGTACCCTGCCTCTCGCCCATAGCCAGCTGGTTACAGTGGACGTGCACAAATCATGTGATGCTTACCGGCCTCTGGTGTCCTGACTAAGATCACCTCGTTGGTTTTATGTAGTTTGCTGAGACACTGAATGAGCACCTTTACTTGATAGGTGGTGTCAGGTTTCAGGACAGTCAGTCTGTAGCTTGTTTTGTTGCTGTGGGTATCCAGATTGGTCCACTGCTGTGTTCCCACAAGTCTGTGGACAAAGACGTAAATGAAGAGTCATTTTTAAAAACAGATCGCTGTGTTTCCAGCAGATTTTTATGCTTTAAACCATAGTCAAATACAGGTGTGTTATTTTGGTATGACTTGAATAAAAGAACAATATCTCCAAACATCATAAGTGCAGTCACATCAGTTATATTGTGATCACTGATGACAAAAATGAGTCTACCTGTAAAAAATTAGGAAGTAGCAGGAGTCCAGAGAAAGGTTCTTGGGACGAGACCAAGTCAGAGTGATGGCGCCCAAAAAGTCTGGTGTCCACTGGAGGTTCTGGACTTTATAAGCCACTGTGTCCACTGTGAGAAACAATGAGCAAATTAAAAAGGGCTCTAAAGGTTTCATTTACACACATATAGCCAGCAGATGGCAACATTTTACTACTTTTTAACTGCAGTAATCCTAGGCAACAAACATACTGTACCCAGAGGTTTTTGGTGTGATGCTTAAGTGATCTATAATTATTTAAAAAGCAAATGTAAAGCAATATAACATAAAAACACAAGGCATCAACATCCTTCATAATGCCCAGGGAAGAATTTAATAATGTAATTCATATAAGTAGTGTCAAAGTAAGTGGTGTGGACGTACAAGTGCAGTTTTCCTCATCACTGTGATCGGAGCAGTCCAGAAAACCATCACAACTCTCAGTGTCCAGCACACAAGCTTCACCATCTGAACAGCGAGTCCCACTGACACAAGACAAAGGCCCATGGGTGGCTAAAGATACACACAAAATAATTATTGTTTGAGAGAGACGAGTAAATTTTGCTTTTATTGTTTATTTTTTAACTTCAGCTACAATGCGAAAGTACCACAAACTGTAAAAAAAACATTTTACATTAAAATGTCACCATATCTTCATCCGAGATAAAAGCACAGTCAACTATACAACAGATGATGCTCAGGAATCTGACTGTGCTGCTTCAAAGGAGGGACTTTCTTTATATTAGATTTAATTCAGTGTCAATTATTTGGTCATCTCAAAACTTGAGAAATTCAGTTCACATACAGTGCAGTTGTAGCAATGCAAAATGACCAATGACTGTTGTCTGGTAGTATGGCCACTGCGCCATAGGTGCGTTGCTGCCTAAAGACTAATCCTGCAGCCAGCTGAAAATAATCAGGATGCTAGTGTCGTTTCAACAACCAGTTGAAGCAAAGTTGTTTACATTCCTCCAATTCACTACAGCGTTAATGAGACCCAATGGTTCCTTTCTACCTGCAACGTACAGTCGTAGCACTTAAAAGTGTCAGCCTTTACCGCAATAAGCTTTCATTTTCTGTGCTGTATCACCTTGTTTTTACGGCGTGGAGCGCGTGTTACGTCTTTTTGGCCTATAGGTGGCGATCTGCCCCCACACTGGCCCCTATGACGCCGTACTAAAACCATGTTATATGGGCCCACGTAGATTAACGTTACAATGTCTTGGTGGTGTAATGGTTAGTTATTGTTTAACAGTCTTGACTCGTCAGTTTTTTTGTCCCGCATTCGAATCTGGGTGGAAGCAGAAGTTGTAATTACTGAACAATCAGCGTTGTTATCTCATTTCTATATTTTGGCCTACAAGATAATAACAAATGACAGTAGTAGTATTTCCAAGTTATGGCAGTTCAAAACTGAAATAAGCAGCTGTACTGTATGCTTAGACAGACCAAGTGCGCGCTCCCAGGTACAGTGTTCGATTTTATTATGATATTATTTCTATGGGAGAAACAGATGTCGCAAATAAATAAAAGACTCTGGATTTTGTCGACTTTGAAAGCTCTGTTAATAAATACCTTTCACGAAGCATCGTCTGTGGCGTGATGGTGCAGCTGATGCTGCCCCATCTCCCAAGGAGCTTTTGCTTTGTCTCAGAGCTAAAGTATTTCACACCTATTGACCGAGTGGAGACAATATGTTAACATGTCTCTATGCCATTACGGAGTAGGGGGAAGGAATGTGAAGTTTGCTTTAGCAACTGAACCAACATTAAACGCAGTGTTTACGATGCAGAGCGAGTTCCATATCCACTGTGTTGCCTGTGTATTAAAAGTTTGTTTTTTGCAGATATTGTGATTAATGTCATTCCGGTAAAATTTTGGAGCTTCCGTTTAAAGGACATTGGCTATATCTTACTGGTTTAACTGTTCTCACACAGACCTTAAAAGTGGTTAAAAGTAGTTTATGCTGCAGAGCAGAAGGAGTTCTTTTCGTTTTCATCCAGTATAACTGTTAACATTTGGAAACACACCGTGTGTCTTTTCTCTTAATGTGTGCAATCAACAATAACTGGGCAGCAGGGCGACACAGTCCCTGTACGTTCTAACAGTTTGATTTCCCTACGAGAGTAAAAGCTGGGAAAACAAGATGAAGACTTGATTTCCCCTGGGAACTGTGTAAAGACATCAGCAGCTTCGGCAATTGAGAACAAACACAAGCACGCACTAGCGAGCAAAGACGCACAATAATCTATAATATTTAAAAATGAACTACTCTACCACATTTGATGATACAATAACATGACATAGTGTTTTGTGCTTAGTTTTAACAATTAGTTAATTATTTTCTGCAAAGTTGTCTGTCAGCAAAACTGTTTCCATACGCCTCAGCTCTTTTGTGTCTTTAAACGACAGCCACCTTAATATAAATATGTGCACACATACTGCATCATGTCTGCTCTAACATCTGACAGAATACTTCACATATTTCCATGGTTATGAGTCATGATTTAATTAATATTTGAGCGTGTATGGCAGCCCAGTCTATTTCAGTTTAAAACTGCCATAACTGTTTAATATACGTTTTTCAGTGGTCGTAGTGATGTCACGTCTTTTAGACTTCACATAAATAACCATAATAACCATAGTGTTCAACAGTTGCGATCAACAACTGCTGTAAATTGAATTCCTATGACATAACGCAAGGACTCAGCGAATCTACTATATAGCGACTCATTATTGCAGCAACATGTGTTTTCCTACATATGTTTACTCTGTGTCTGCTTGAAACTGCAAGAGTGATGAGGCCATTTAAATCAGTGATGTCACCGCTTACAGCATAACTGGCTGTGGTGGAGATACGTATATGCTCAAACTCAGATTTCACACCAGTTGCCAACATGTAGTTTATTTCGTAATATGCATTGTTTCGTGTAACCCCAGGGAACATGCCATATTTTGCCACAGGTAGTTTTTGGCACTGAACAAGACACAGCACAGAGGAGGACATATGGAGTGCAGATAACAAACCACGGAAAAGTATTTAACTGGGATAAAAAGAAAGGCGGAGACAGACAGAGGTAATGAGACAAACATAAGTCTCTTGAAAGTCAAGACGAGGAAGTATAACAAAACGTAAGTATTGGCTTCAGTGTGACAAGGGTGGGAGACGAGGAACCACCGGTATGTGTCTAAAAGTGTTGGTAGCAGACAGCATTAAGTCAAATAGGATAAGGCGTCACCTTTTCCGTGAAAACAAGACGACTATTGCCACAATATTGAACGGCACTTAAACCAGGAGATGGCTGACTCACAGAAAGCGTTTTGTGTAATTTCCGGTTACTGAGGTTTGCTGCAGCTACGTGTGTATGGCGTTACTCTCCGCTCTTTTCTAAATATTATCACCTTATATTTGGTAGCGACTGTTAATAGTCACAAAACAAGCTTGTAATACTCAAGCAGCGTTTCATTTCATTAAACGTCCTTCTAATCTTCAGTTATTTAGTGTTTGTTTTCTCTGCTAGAATAGCAGCTAGCATATTTTCCTGTAGAGATGGGAAGTTTGATTCTTTTAACTGACTCTGATCTTTAACTCTTGAACATTAAAGTGAACAAATCATTTCGAGTCATTCATTCATTTTGTTTATTTACAGCAGGCGTGTGCGCTGTAAAAATGGTCGCGGTTCTCAAACACTTTATACTGAAGACAACATGGTTTGCTTCAGCGGACAACTTATGAAAGCCTAGCAAACACACACCAAATTAATGTGACTTATGTCCTGCATCTTCCCTGCCATTGTTGCTTAACAGCATGACAGTCACAAACAAGAATCAAAGACCACAAATTAATTATGATTCCATAAATGCATAAAGTATGTCGGGCGTCAGGTGACGAATAAACGTCAGAAATCAAATATCGTTTATTTCTTTGTTTATTAGTCCACATAGCCCCTGATCTACAGCTGTCACATAACAAAAGAACGAAAGAGCGATCGGTAAAGATCTGTATGAACGAATCATGAACAAACTGGAGCGCTTGCTGCTCACTACAGAGCCCGAGCGGCCTGGCTGTCCCTGAGGACGGACGCTCAGTTGAGTGGGTCGGGAACAAATCATTCTGTTTCCTGTTCTGCTCAATGAACTTATGCAACTACTGCCATGTGGCGAGGTTGTCTAGGTGGTGCCCTATAATATATTAAGAAAGCACTTCGTACTGGTAAAAAAAGCAAAAAAAAACTTGCTGTATGTATAATTTGTTGGGTTTAGTTCTGGGTGGGGGAGGGGGGATACTTACTTCTTACTGCGGGAGTTGTAACTGAACGTAATTGCGAAGCAATTTCACCAACTTGAAGTCTGGTGAGTGAGAACATGCTGAGTTTTTTCAAAGTAATTAGTGTAGTCTTTTCCATTAGCTACTAGCCACTTCTTCGCTTTAGGAAAGTTTTTAAATGTGAATATTTGACCAGTCAGTCACGTTAGTAACTTAGCATAATGTTTTGATTCATAGGATGTTTGTTAGTGGTGGAAAACAGTGTTTAACCAAACATTGCACCCATTCACGTTAGCTAACTTAGCAACATGTTTTAACTACGTTTACCCTTTTAAGGTAATTTAGCAACAATATCAACAGAAGCTGTGTTACCAGTAAGGACAAAAAAAAAACATTGTATTTTCATATACTGTTCAAGAATACGTTGGTTTTGTGTGTCTTTTGATTGTTATGATTTCAGTGGTTATGATTTTAATTTAATTTAGTTTAATTAGTGATTAAATGTTGCTTTGCCACTAAATAACAGTTGATATTATGAATGTTTTTCGGTTAAATCAATTAGGTAATTATTGCACTACAGGTCAAGTTTTGAATTAAGCAGGATAGCACATAAGTTGATACTAATAAAGACTTTGAGTTAAATGAAGGGTTAGGGGTAGGTCTATTGAACTCAAAATAAACATTTTGACGTTCTTATTTTTTTAGCTTGACACTCCTTTATTGTAAACACTGCATTAATCACACACTTAAATTATAGTGACATCTGATTTGAGTGTTTATACAAACAGGGGGTTTAAGCTAAATAAGTTATCTTATGCTGACTGGCGATGATTTGTGCTTATTCCAATAATAATCACAAGTAATTAATGAAGTAACTACTGCAGTGTGTAGATGTTATTCAAACAGGGTTTGGTAAAGTTTCATTGTGTTCTTCTACTCGACTTCCAGCCAAGGTGAGAATACATTGTCATATGAATGCGCCTGTCAGTGGGGTACACATCAGCACAAAGTATGTATAGAAAGACTGTGGACATGGGAGCAAACCTGTCTCCCACTCCCGTCCCTGAAGCTGAAGTTTCGGTGCATCAAGTTGTTAAACAGGGAGGCCAGTTTAACAGAAACTCTGCTGTCTTTCCCATTACTTTGCATGAACTGACATATAAGAGATAAGATAAAATAGTCCTTTATTCGTCCCACAATGGGGAAATTTCCACATTGCAGCAGTACAGTTATAAAACAATAGCAGAATCAAAAGAATGTACAATTTAACATAAAATAAAGACATATCATATATATACACACATGCATACTGAGGAGGTGATGGGTAATTCCACCATGGATTGTCTGGAAATTGCACAGGATAAAAGATTTCCCAAATATTTAGATGGTGATTACAGTATAAGGTGAGGTTAGTTACAGTTGTAGTAACAATTACAATAATCAGTGGTTCAGTGGGAGCAGCTTAGATTGTAAACTCAGGCAGCAGGTAGAAAAGACCTACGGTCTCGCTCCTTCCCACACTTAGGATTTATCACTCTGTCACTGAAGGTCTCCCGAGATAAGGAGAAGAGAATTAGGACTCCTCAAGAGTGTATTTACAACAAAGTGCAGAAAATCACACGCAGCTTCACCATTAGCAGAGGGGAAAATATTGTGAGAACGTGTGAGAACTCCCCTCGCAGGTAGAATGGCCTCATACTAACGGCTAACAGTTCAATGTCCTTGCTACAAATCTGTTCTTTAAAAGGATGTGAGTGGATTTACACCATCCTTTTTTTCACAAATACTGCCAGTCCTCCTCCCTTCCTCTTACCACTCTCCGCCATCCTGTCTGCTCGCGTCAGCTGAAATCCAGCTTTGTCCGGTGTTAGCACTGTTAGCCATGTCTCTGTAAACACCATGATGCTAGCTTGCCGGAATTTCCTCTGATGCCGGCTGAGAGTGGTTAGCTCGTCCATCTTTTTAGGAAGCGAACTCACATTCCCCATGACGATAGAGGGCAGGGTGGGTCGGCACCGTCTCTTTTTAGCCCGACAAAGAGCTCCAGGTCAGGTTCCCCGTCTTCTCCTGCTTCAGCTCCCGAGGAACCTCAGGCCTTTCTCGGTGTAGCATCAGCGCCGTCGCAGAATGCTAACAGCTGGTCCCTGGTGTAAACAATGGGAACGTGGCTACGTGCGGCGTTCCCAGACGCGAGAACAAAAAATGTAGAAAAAAGAACAGAGTAAACTCCACGAGTTTGACCTCCATAGTACAGTTCCCACATTCACACACTCATACATGCAAGAAGGAAAAGTAAAGCGTGGAAAAATATAAGAAACAAAGTAAATGGTTACAATGTAACCAGGAGCTGCTGCAACTGGCTGCCACTCGAGGCAGCGCCAAATTAAGTAAGCATATTTCCTCACAATGTGAAACAGCTTTTCAGTACTTTTCCTCTGCTTAACCACCTAACTTCTGTGTGATACGGCTTGTCTGCGTCTTGTGAACAGAAGAGCATTCTGGAAGTTATGTCATTTTACGCTGCGTGCAAGTCTACGGCAGTTGGTAATGTTAGCGATACATCCACTAAATAATACCGGCAGGCCGTCTATATTAGTTGTGTTATATTGTCTCATGGGACAATGAGATACCAATGCTGTTTTTTAGAGTGTGAGTCGATAGCCACCTACAGGCAAAAAAGACTAACATACACTGTGATGGGGTGCAGATGCTGTGAGAACGTGATGAAAATAGCAACAAATCGCAGTAGAGGCTGACACTTTTAACAGCTTAACAGCTACAACTTTATAATTTGTCAAATTTTGAACTAATTTCTTATATATAGTTTATTTAACATGGAAAACAGTTGTTTGATTTCTTGTTTAACTTAAATTATATTCGCATTGTGTTACAGGGAAAACTTACGACAGGCTGCTTCATCAGAGCCATCCAGGCAGTGGGCCTGTCCATCACAGCGTTGCCAGTCAGGTATACAGCGTGGGGGGTTGTTACACAGGAACTGATCAAAAGCACAACTCTCAGGAACAGGTGGTGGAGGAAAGGGCTGTGTGGGTACTGGAGCCAGCGTCACAGAGCCATTAACTGCTCTCAAAAAAATAAAATATTTACTTTTGTCATGTCCTCTCCATTACGTTTAATAAATTCTTTAGATATGTCCACTGTCTTTAGCTATGTGTTGTTTCTTTTCTTTGCACATTATGATATGATAATTATTGCTCAAAATTACTTAAAGACAAAGCTGACACCTGTGGGACATCCAAATTCATCACTGCTATCAGGACAGTCTGCGTAGCCATCACACACCCAGGTGTTGATTATACACGCCCCAGAACCACAATGAAAGCGATTGGAAGCACAGGTGGAAGGACCAGAGGGCAAGGTGTAAGGAGTAACACTATCTACAAGGCAGAAAAATTCAGAATTTTAGAACAGAATTTTCAAAATGTGCAATTTCCGATACCATTAACATGTACAGTAGATTACATTCACGTGACTGAGTACTGCATAGGGAGTCAATGTTTTTTCTCTAGTCACCCATCCCAGCAGCTGCTTTTCTGCTTTCTTTTGAGTGAAGCCTGTGGTATTGCTAGTCAAAAATACTTTTTTAGTTAGTAACAACTAGTAGTAGCTTAGTAACAAGAATTTACTAAGGGCATGAATAATTTCGGGCTCGACTATATGTGACACTCAAACACTTTTTTTTTTTTTTATAAGTAAACTAAATATATCATAGCTGTTACTGGAACGCGTCCATCCATTTTGCCTTTAATTGCTTGTGAGGCAGGATTGTGGGGCAAATGTTTTATCATATGAAAACAATTATGAAAAATACTGTTGTAGCCATGTCTCACACTGTTTACCTGTACACTGTGCCTCATCAGACCAGTCTCCACAGTCATTCTCTCGGTCACACTTCCACCATGTTGGTATACATCGTCCATTTTTACACTCATACTGGAAATACCTAGAGCAGCCTGGAACATCAGTGGGAGCAGCTGCAACACATGGATGAATACCACTAAAAATGTACATCTGAATTTTTGAGACAAATCAGCAGGATGACAAAAAAGGCAACCTGCATTTCTACAATTGTGTTCTATACATAATTAGAAGCAGTGCATTAATTTTGACTCCTCACCACAATTGGCTTCGTCAGAGTAATCCCCACAGTCATCCATGCCATCACATTTCCATTCTAGGCTCACACACACTTTGTTGGCACACTGAAAGGTGTAAGCGTCACACACTTTACCAAATTCAGATGGTGTAGCTGATAGGAAACACACACACAAGCACATTATATTCATGTACTACAAAGACTTCCAACATGATTCTCAACTTTGGTTTATTGATCCTCAAGCATGTCATCTTCTGTTAATTTTGTGATTTTCAACATGATTATATTATGACTAAATGTTGTAAAGGAACAATGAGTCAAAACTGCAAATTTGTAAGGCACTGTGAGGTGCAAAAATATCAAAACTTACTGCATGCAACTATAATACTATACACACTATAGTATACGAGATTCATTTAAAGAACAGGAGCATACAGTAAAAGACTAAAAGGTTCCTCACCACATCCAGCATACCCAGCATCTTCATCAGATCCATCTTCACAATGTTTAATCCCATCACAAACAAGAGACTGAAAAAGACATTGGGCATGGTTCCTACATACAAAGTCCATGTAGCGAGTACACAGAGGGTCTGTGGGTTAATGAAATAAACAAGTCAAATGATGTTTGGAAATTAGAGACAATGATGCATTCAAAATGAGTAATACAAACAGACTGTAAAGGTAAAGGTAACTTCTTTGCATGAAGAGAATTATTTTTTTAAAATAAATGCTAGAAGTGTCTGCTTGGTGGTGTGTGCCTCACAAGCAAAACTAAGCAAAAGACTCCATTACCACAGTTGTTCTCATCTGCACCATCAGGACACTCTCGTATGCCATTGCAATGGGCAGTTGCTGGCAGGCAGCTGTCATTGGCACACAGGAAGCCTTTACACCGAGATCCTTCTGGAAACACAGCAACATATTTTTACAAATTTAAAATCAAAACGTAATTCATTCAAATGCGCTTGGACGTTGTAAAACCCTATGGGGCATTTGTTCATGACGTAAAGTTTACCACAAAGAACTACAAACCCCAGGGCCCTCCCAAGTTTCATAGTTTAATAAACTCTAAAACCATCTAAAAAAAATTGTACACCAAACACTTTGAAAGAAATAGCTATCTAGAGCAATCACGTACTGTAAAAAGAGGTTGACATCTAGAAAGCTGGGACAGAAACACTAGCTAGAACTGAATACTCATCTTTATAAGTTGAAGGGGAATAATTGCTTACTGAAGTGACTTCTAAAGTGTGGGTTGTTAATTTACCGCAATACTGAGGGTCTTCATCTGAGTCATCTTGACAGTCATCATCCCCGTCACAGGTCCAGCGTTGTGGAATACAGTGACCCGTGTGGCACTGGAAGCTAGTCGGCTCACATGTATGGTGGCCAACTAGGAAAAAACATGGGACTTAACAGGTGTGAGAAAATGCTATTGACAATAAAAAATTAGTAGTATTTAACAGTGTGTTTACACACTGTTTCATCCACATGCTATTCTAAGATGTAATAAAATAAATGCATTGTAGTGTATTAGAATTGCAACATCAGCAACCTGTGCAGTTCGTCTCATCTGACCAGTCTCTGCAGTCATTGTCTCCATCACAGCGCCATACCTCACGGATACAGATGCCTCGTGCACATGTAAACTCTCCAGGGCCACACTGATGAGACTCTGTGATGCATGAAAAACAGTCAATGGTCAGTTTTCGTGTAGACAATATTGGTATAATATTGCGTGGTACTGTATATTTCATACAGTACCCATACAGTACCAAAAAAGACACACAAGGTTCATCATAAACAGCTAAATTTTGTATTTACGCCACTACCTAATAATTTGCTGTTCTTAGGAGGAGAGTGTTTTCATTAACAACAAATGATGTCATCATGAACATGTAATAGTCAAAGATTTGCAGTCTTGACATTTGCTGTCTACAGTTCCTCCATCCGCGAGCGCTACTGCTGCATGTGACATCACAAAGTTGGTCACCTACATCCTGCAAACCAGACATCCTCTTTGTGATTGCTGGAAATTTCAATCACAATTGGCGCCAACATCTCACATGTCCATATCAAAGAATCATGAGTCCACTTTGTTGATCTACCTGTAAATCACACAGGATTCCACCTCTGCTTATCATTCCAAAAGGACAGGCTGTCACATTTATCACCGAAAAGCTGCCAGTCCCAGAACTGGGACCATCAGCCAAAAAATGTGGAATGTGCTCATTAAGAGAACAAGAGACTTCATTTGGATACACGTTCTGGTTCCGATGCACCAGAGCTTTCAACTTCCTTTCAACTTCCATGAAACTGATGCCATTGTATTCTGTGGACAAAATGTTATCATTTGATACTAGATTGGTTTCTGTTTGATGTTTAATGCCTGATCTACAGATTTGCCAGGAAATTCCTCAAGTTACAAAGGGACTTCAACTTATCACCATGCTTTCCTTTGTGTGAATGTACAAAGTTGTACTCACCTACTTCTTTTAATCTGTGCAACATGCATATAGGCTATGTCCACCAGCTACAATTAGGTATCCTCATTATTGTATTACATTTTGGTATTACAATTGTTTAATTAGTAATGTCTAGATGAAGCTATCTATAATTTGATTTTTCTTGTGTTTATTATTTGTGTATGTTTTAGTGTTTACTTGGCGTTACATAGGGACAAGACCAGTCATCGTGAATAACATTTCATTTGTTACAGCGTTTTAAGGGACTACGTATAAAACCTTAATATTCTATGCATTTAATATTGCTGTTTAACCATTCTGACTTCTCTGCTTATTTGAGTGCCAAAGTGATCGTTACATGTGTACTGTGTTATGGTGTTTTAAAATACCTTGGAAAGTTTAGCCTGGCCGACTGTTACTTTGCTGATCATCACCCCGGGTGACGATTCCTGACCCAGAGGCCGTGGCACTTGGATCAGAGAGGGAACGCCTGCTCAACCAAGCCGGTAAGCGGCCTACAGCTCCAAACTAAAGCAAGACGAACATCTCTAATCCTCTGAGAATTCTGGTGTTTCTCAAAGCGCTAAAATTGAACATTCCAAATTCATTAGTTATCATTAGATTTGTATAAGTTTGAAACAAATACTCTTTTCGCTTGATCAAAGCCAACACACACTCAGGTCTTGACCATTCCTGGTCCTTTCACTCAGTGTTGATCATCTCATTCTGACTGTTTTCTCATTTTCTGTTCTGTTTATTTGGGTATTTCCATATTATGTTATTCATATATCCAGTAGTGTTAGATTAATAAAACGTTAAAAGGAATCAGATTTTGTGTGCATTGTTCTTCAGATTTAAACAGAGTTCCCTGAATCGCGACAAGAATTTACGGCATAAAAGACTGATTTGGTTTTATCGCAAGTTCATAACTGTTAACTCATTGAATTGACATCTGGCGCTGACTAGATTGATACAAGCGTGGTTTCAGCTTTAAAACAAACCTGGTGCCCCAACTTCGAGGAATATTAATGTTTCTGCATTAATATCAAACTATTAATTTGAATCCGCTACACAATGCTTTAATTACAAACTTCGTCTAAAACCTTTTAACATTTTATATACTCAAGTACAGTCCCCCTCCTCCGTGTTGTATTTTTGTCATCCAGAATACACAATTTATTTCTGCTAATAATCCTATATCACTTATTATATGCTAAAACTCTCAAACACTATTCAGCTGAAGGTATCGACAGTCTCACAGAGAGTGAGAGAGTCTGCATATTACCACAGTCCTCTTCATCACTGCTGTCTCCACAGTCATCTTCATGGTCACATTTGAAGGCCAAAGGGATGCAGGATCCTGAGGCCACACATCGAAATTGATTGGACGAGTCACAAATCATAGTAGCTAATAGGGGTAGGGACATACAGAAAGACAAATAAATATGTGTCATTTCAAATAACAACAGAAATTACTGAATACTTACGGCACTCCTGTTCATCACTTTTGTCTCCACAGTCATCATCATTGTCACATTTCCAGATGCTGCTGATGCAGCGGCCATTAGAGCAGAGATATTGATTGGGCAAACAGGTGTGCTCTGATTGGAGAAAGTGATAACTACATAATTACCGTGTTAGTCAACCACTCTGACATAAAATAGGTAATTTCAGGCAGGGACAAAGTGGAGGTGTCTCACTGTACACTATCATCATGGCGCTGCAGTATGTTTCGTTAGCTTACCAGTCTTAACACAGGTCTTGTTCTTGAGGTGATATCCAGTGGGACACTGGCACTGCAAATCACCATTGGGCATGGTTACAGTCGGAATGGTATCTGGGCAAACACAAATGTGTTGGTGGCCAGGCTGAGGGAGACACAGCAGGCTACAGGGCTGGTCTGCACAGGCATTATGACCTAGGGTGCATAAAAATTCATTTGATTACAACTATAGCTTAGTTTTTGTCACTGCACTTAGAATAAGATTTATCTCATTAGACTACTATTGCTAAGCTTAAAGCATTCTGGCCTCTTGAGTCCCCACCTTGATTCTTCCCCTTATAGAAGATCTTGAGGTCCATGACTCCAGTTAGTCTGCCAACAATCAGCTCATTGCTGTGGGAACCAACCTTTGGAGCTTTGAAAATTCCCATTCTGGACCAGTCATCCCAGTATAAATCATTCTAAAAACACATACAGCAGGAAGTAATTTTGAGTATTTGTTATAATTATTAACAAAATTATACAAATATATCTAACAATGACATACTTTTTGTTAAAATGGAACACAAAGGTTTACCTTAAAGACAGCAATGGCGTATGGGTGGGGAAGCCCCTCCACAAGAACACGTCTCTGGCCACCACTGAAGTTAGCTCTCTCGATTCGGTCACTGTAAGCTTCTGTCCAGTACAGCCATTGATCATCTGCAGTGATCCCATTGGGCCAACGGACACCCTCTGATACAATGCAGGACGCATTGGTTCCATCCATATAACTCCGGTAAACACCAGCTGCTCGATCTCCCCAGTCAGTCCAAAACATCAGACTGCCAGAAATTCACAGCATGAAATTTGACCTTATGAGTAAATCATTATCTGCTTCTCATTTACTGTGCTGTGCATAAACTTTATATTATATGAAGTTCCAACACAATAACACCTCCTAATATAATTGGTAGTGTATCAGCCTGGGAAGCAAAACTTCTCTGGTTCGATCCCCCCTTCTGGCACCAGGTGTGTCTTTGAATGTCAATGATGACAAAAGCATCTTAAGATGCTTGACCACGATTACAACAATATAGGTTCAAGAAATGTACAACATATACATATACCGTATTTTCCGGTCTATAAGCTGCTACTTTTTTCCAGAGCTTTGAACCCTGCGTCTTATACAACAATGCCGCTAATTTGTGAATTTTTAGCGGCTCACAAAGCTGCTGCATGCTGCTGAACGCAGCAGAGATGTTTACACTGTGCAGATCCAACTGACAGCTGTTGAGGCTTGCGTGTTGTATGCGACCTATTTTATTGCGTATGTGTTAGCGTTGAGACTCTTCAGTGTGCTCTTGCTACGGGTGTTACGTTACCCCTTATGATAAAGGAAGCACACATATATGATTGACTTTCTGATCGTATCAGATGGACAGAGGTGCCGGGACGGAATATTCTTTCTGCCTTAACGTGGACTTGTGTGGCCAATATATGAAAAAAAATATTTCATTTACTAAAATCTAGTGGGTGTGGCTTATACTCGGGGGCGCTCTGTAGCCTGGAAAATACGATACATAGTATATGTGCATGCACGTGTTTCACCTCTCTTCCGGAAGCACAGCAAGAGCTCTGGGATGTTCCAGAATAGATGAATTGATCAAAGTGTGACGCAAGTCTCCATCAGGATTCGAAACCTTCAAACGTAACAACATTGTAATTATTTTATACCTTCCCTTTGCATGATCAATACAGTTTTAAAACTTTCGAACTCTTGTTTTAGGAAAATATCAACCAATTAGAGAAATGCTAATCAGAGTTAGGTTCTTATGATTAGAACATCAGGATGTTCATGTTTGGTAGGTTTTGTTGCTAGGCAACGGCACTGACGGAAGTTGACTGCCGGGTACAATGGCTCTGCACTCTTTTTACCAACTTTTTCTAGCTAAATTGTCTCTAAAAACTGTATTTTTTCTCTATGTATTGCTTATAAAGCCAAACACCACAGGAATCAAACGTTTATTTCCTCCACTTTCGACCAACTTAGCAAATTTTTGCAACAATGTGTATCGGACCATGCACAAATTGTTTACACCACGGAACAGCTGATCTTGCTGCGTAGAGTGGTTGTGTTCCACAGAGACAGTCACAGTCAGTAATCCTGGTGGAGGTGCTAATGGTTCAAAAAGACACGCAGAGGCGGCCGAGCTGGGAGGAAACGTCGGGAGAAGAGCCACCGCTTCAGACCTTTGTGATCATGGGAAACATTACATTAATCCCCAACAAAACTGACGAGCTTGTCGCGCTCACAAGACATCAGCGCGAATATAGAAAGAGCAGCGTCATGTTATTCATGGAGACGTGGCTGACCCCTCACACCCCTGACTACGCTGTCTCTCTGGATAACTTTCATCTGCTGCACGTGGACAGAACAGGGGACAGTGGAAAGAGGAAAAGAGGAGGCCTGGCTGTGTTTGCTAATGTGCGATGGTGCAAACCTGGACACTATACTGTTAGGGGGCAATTGTGCTGCAGAGGCATTGAACTTTTAGCAGTTAGGACGTGGCCATACTATCTGCCCCTGGAGTTTACACACGTCATCATGATAGTGGCGTACGTGCCCCCCTCTGCTAATGCAGACCCAGCCTGCGACGCGCTGCTCGCCACCACAAACAGGCTGCAAACAAAGCACCCACAGGCCCTTTTCCTTATCTCTGGTGACTTCAAACATGCATCTCCCTCATCTGTCTTACCAACATACCAGAGGTGACAAATGATTGGACTTGTTTTATGCTAACACTAAGGAAGTATATTCTTCACCCCCCCCCCCCCCCCCCACACCCCCACACCCCCACACAGCCCTCCTACCCTCCTCTGTCCTTTACAGCAGCTTAGGGAAGGAAGCTGGGCTAGATGACCTTAGCTCCAGGCTCCTTAAGTCCTGTGCAGATGAACTGTGTGGGGTTATGGAGCATGTTTTCAACCAGAGCCTCAAGCTGAGGGTGGTACCACATCTCTGGAAGACCTCCTGTGTGGTACCAGTGCCCAAGACAACGCACCCTAAGGATCTCAACAGCTTCAGGCCGGTAACTCTGACATCACACCTGATGAAGACACTGGCTTCTGCATCAACTGTGCCCCATGGTGACGCTAGCGATGGATCGGCTGCAGTTTGCCTACCAGTCTGGCATTGAAGTAAAGGACACCATCATCTTCCAGCGCCATCGTTCCCTGGCCCACCTGGAGAAGCCTGACACCACTGTCAGGATTCTGTTCTTTGACTCCTCCAGTGCCTTTAATACCATACAGCTAACTCTCTTAAGGGCCAAATTTGAGTCAGCTGGTGAGGACAATTACAGAGTAGACACTGGACTATGTCACAAACCGTCCACAGTTTGAGAGAGCTCGGGACTGTGTATCTGATCTGCAGTATAGGAGTCGCACAGGGTACTGTCCTGGCCCCTTCCTCTTCACCCTCTTCACTGCAGACTTCAGACAACTGTTCTGCAGAAGTTGACTGACTATGCAATTGTCGGACTAACTCACTGATGATGACGCAGGTTACAGAGAACTGACATTGTGGATTAGTGTCAGCAGAACAGATGTCAGTCTACACCCTGGATGTTCACTGGAGGTGAACATCCAGGGAATGGGTCCCTGGGTGCTCACTAAACAAGCTGGACTGGACAAACATCACAGACGCACTATTCAGGAAGGGCCAGAATCGGCTCTACCTCCTAAGGAGACTGAGGTTGTTTGGAGTGAAGGGGGAACTCCTGCGAACTTTCTATGACTCTGTGGTGTCATCAGCCATCTTGTATGGTGTGGTCTGCTGGAACTGCAGTCTCACAGAGAGGGGGAGGAAGAAGCTGGACAACGTCATTAAGAAGTCCAGCTGAGTCCTGGGCTGCCCTGGACTCAGTGAGGGAGGTGGGAGACAGAAGGGTCTTGGCTGGACCACAAGTCTCACCCACTCAGGACACACTGTCTGCTCTGGACAGTAGATTTAGTGACAGCTGATCCACCCTCACTGTGGGAAAAAGAGATTCCGCAGGTCTTTCCTTCCTGCTGCTGTCAAACGTTGAACAACTCTAACATGGTGCACATTTCCACCACACACGCTACATTACCAGGGCAATTATACCAGTCACTTTATCTACTGGAGTCACTTTATTTCCACCACACACACACTCTTTGCCTTCTTTTCAGAATCAGAATCAGCTTTAATGGCCAAGTTTGCACAGGACAACCAAGGAATTATATTTGAGCTTATTGGAATTCTCTCTTCAATTGTCTTCTGTATTACTGTCTTACTGTACGGGCTGTTGCAAAATGGCAATTTCCTTTTTTTTTCCATTTTTTTTATGGAATACACCATAATATTGCCTCTAAACGTATGTAAATATAATTAAAATTTATTTATAAATTCTTGCTATTATGTATTGATATTCTTTGTCTGTGTGTATACTTAAATTCTACTTAACCATATCATAAGTTTCTTAAGATAATTTGTTTTTGAAATGTGCTAGAAATAAACATTTATTAACTGAAATGTCTGATACATGCAGCAATGCTTGATTTATAAAAGAAATCTGTTAGTTTAGATAAGTCTATTGTTACTGTTATCAGGATGAAAGTTTCAACAAGTTTAAATGTCTTCCTTTGAGTCAATATAAACAGAAAACTTCACATTTGTGTAGAGTCAAGACCAAAATTATTTTGATCTAAAGTTACTTTCATTCAACAAGCAAGGTTTTGTGTTTTTTTTGACCAGAAATAACACAGGCTTCCTCCTAAAAAGACAATAAGATGAAGTGCAAAAGAAAAAAAATAGAAACAAGTTTACTTATGTTTATTTTATCTTCTGCATTATTCATCCCTTCTCAATAATCTATCTTTTTTTTCTATTACAGCAATCAAAAAATTCCTATCATTGGTGACCAGCTTTTTCCATGTCACCACTGGTATTTCTGCCTATTCATCTTTAACAATGAGCTTCAACCCTTTCAGGTTGGAATCATTTTCCCCACAATTATGTCTCTTGTACATCCTCTTATTATCTTTTTAGAAAAGCCTGTGTTAGTTCCAGTCAAAAAATATTGTTACGACCAGAGTTAATGTAACAGTATAATATTACCAGCATGCACAGTATAGACTAATTTGTAACAGATTACATAAAATGAAAATAAATTACCCACGAACACACAACATAATTGTATACCTCAATTTTTTGTGCTCCAGCATCAACCCAGTAGAGCAGTTTACTGATGGGGTCAAAGGTAAGGGCCTCGACATTCTGCAGGCCTTTTCTTACTATAACCTCCTGACCTGTACTGCCATTTAGACAGAGACGCTGCATGAGAAACAAAGCGAGAGCCGTAGCATCAGAAGATGAATAAATAATAAAAACAAATAAAGAATTTGAATTGCATAATGTCAAACTACATATATGTAAGTTTGCAAAAATCCAGTTAAGCAGGACAATATTTTAGCTAAACTGTGTGGAGCATCCACACACCTGAGTTACTGTTCAGAACATAATCCCTCAATGCTCTTTCTGCTTACTAAAGAAGTCCTTGCTAACCTGTATAGTGTCCAGTGAAATATCAGCCCAGTACAGGCAGTTACTTTCATAGTCAAAATCCAGGGCCACGGCCTCCCTGAGGCCAGCTAGAGGAAGGACCTGGTCTGTGCCTGTTGCAAGGTCATAGCGGTGGATAGAGTTCCTCACTGCATACAAGATGAACTCGTTGCTCTCTGCAAAAGAAACATATGCTGTGTGATATGCAGTTCAAAATTTCTATCAAGAAAAGGACAACTGTGAAAGGGACAGACTAAGTATGATTTCATGCAGTAAATCTGTAAGATGGACCTTGTGGTTGCAGAGATATACTGATTTAATATCAGTATTAAAATATTTTCTAGAAGAAAACCCAAGAAATAGGCATGGGTTTAAATGATCCTATTACATTTTTCATCCATTCCATCCATTTTCTACAGCTTATTCACATGAGGGGTCGCGGGTGGTGCTGCAGCCTATCCAAGCTGTCTTTGGGTGAGAGGCAGGGTACACCCTGGACAGGTCGCCAGTCCATCGCAGGGCAAACACAGACAGACAACCCTTCACAAATCAACCTATGCAAACCCTGCATGTTTTTGAACCCAGAGAGAACATGCAAACTCCACACAGAAAGGCACCCGGGGCCGCCCTGGGAATCAAACCCAGGCACTTCTCGCTGTGAGGCGACAGTGCTATCCACCGTGCTGCCCTAACATTTTTAAGTTTATTAAATATGTTTACATCTACACCTTACATTTATACAGATGGCATCTTTGATTATACAAATGACATCAATGATATACATACACACACACACTGAAAAAAGTCTGGGCTTACCTACGACAGGACATGGCAGCATTTCTCCATTTAGCCTGGATTCCACGTCTCCTCCACTACAGCTGTCCCCCGATACCTTCCTGTAGCTGCAGTATAAACCAAGTTGTGTTTTGTCACCGGTGTGGGAACATGGCATTGCTCTCAACATATACTCATAATGACAGCAATATGCAATACAGTGCAGTGGCACAGTAGTAACCCAGATAGCAGGGTAACATTGATTCAATGTTGAAATTGCATCAGAATCACCATCATCAATCATCATTTTGGTTGAAATTGATTTTTCAACAGTAAATAATATTAATTCAATGTTGATAATACTGTTTTTTCCAGTGTTGAAAGTACAAACCACTACCCACAATGTTACCAGCACGGGGCAAACTCAACTCGAACTGAACTAGGTCTGGACTGCGCTCACCATGTGCGGGGAACAGGCTATTAAGGCCTACAAACAAGACAGGGAGGGAGGACCCAAATGCACGACCCGCAGACAGGACTAAACAATAAATAGGAAAATACTAACAAAGGACGCTGCGTGTGCAGGATTTGCCAAAAATAAACAACGCAAAACTAACAAGGCAACTCAAGACAGAACAAGGACACAAAACCAAAAGGTGAAGCCAAGCAGCCCCTGGTGGCGTGGAGGCCAAGTCATAACAGAGCCCCTTTCTCAATGCTGGCTTCCAGACGTCCTACATGTACAAACCCGACAAGGTGGGGAGGGCCAAAGGAAACCAAGACAAAAACACAGAAAGGAGGACCAGAACCAGACAGACACAGACACTGACACAGACAGAGAACACCAAACAGTAAATAACAAGACGGATAACACCACATAACAAGATCAAAACACAACCCAACTAACGTAACCCCAATAGTAAAACCCCAGGACGCAAGGTCTATAACAAACTGAGGGAGTCCATGAAGAAAATCTCGACGTCCCCTACAAACACCCCCAGTTTCACGGTGGGTGCCAACAAGGCAGGGTCTAACCCAGCAGCAGTTGGAAGTCCGCTGGCACTCCATGTGCCCCTGAACACGGGGCCAGCTCTCTGGGTGGGAGTCGCCGGTAGAGGCAGAGCCAGCGTAACAGCGGATGGTTATGGAGGCAAGGCAACCAGTCTGGTGGTATAGGCCCCATGAGCCCTAAGGCCGCTCGTGGACCACAGCAACGACAATTGGAAAGCAGCAGTGTCCTCTGTGGACTACCGCGTCGACGAACGTGAACCAGCGGCATCTTCTGTGGACCACAGCGACAAACAGAGACCAGAGATGAAGCCAGACGTGGAGCTGGAACCAGAGATGAAACCAGACGTGGGGCTGGAACCAGAGATGAAACCAGACGTGGAGATGTACCAGGCAGATGAGACGTGCTGGGAGGCTGAAGAGCTGCAGCGACCAACGACGAACCAGATGAGTGAGGACCTGCAGGGCAAGACGGGGGAGGAGCTGCGCAAAACAGCGAGTTTGCAGACAAAGTCTCAGGTGCAGGCGTGTCACCAGGCCAGCAAACAGAGTCCAATTCCACAAACAAACCTCCCATACCCAGGATTGAACTGAGTCCAATCCAAACTCAGTTCAGGCAAAGTGGAGGGATCAGCAGGTACCAGCTCCGCAAAGCAGGGCACAGGAACAGGAACCGGTATAGCGACGCAGACCTCAGGAACAGGTACCAAACTTTAAGATGCACTCAGCAGCTGTACTGAACTCAGGACGCTGCATGTGCAGGATTTGCCAAAAATAAACAACGCAAAACTAACACATATAACTCACTGGATAACTAAAGATCACTACAGAGCAGGAAAACAAATCAACCCTAATAAGAACACTAAACATGCAAACAACAGTACATGAGACACACTGAACAGACACACTGAACAAACAAACAGACCTGGACAGAGGAAGCATGATGACTTGATAACACGTAATGCACCAACAAAGACTTTGCACAAACTGAGAGCTTAAATACAAGAGAAGACAGGTAAACTCACTTAAACTAATTACAGGAAAACGCAAGACAGAACAAAAAAACCAAGAGGTTCTCAAAACCAAGAGGTAAAGCCAGACTGCCCCTGGTGGCGTGGAAGCCGAGTCATAACACACCAGGCATATTCCCTGGGGTCTTCAAGAAGATGGCATAGCCATGTTAAATATGGATATTGCACCTTTAAACTCAAATTGTTAACTTGATTTATGTTGAGGAATTTATTTTAAAATGTGAAATAAAATCGCCTGAATCCTGACGTCATTTTCTTATGAGGTTACGACTAAGTTTTACGACAAACATTTTGGTGCAGAAACCGAGGAATATTCTCAGAGTGACGTTAGTTAGATGGGACGATAGCTGTAACAGAATGAAAATGACTGAGCATTTGCAGCGACTGAACCAGAAACGTGGAGTTTTACGAGCGTCCATGAAAAAGTTACTGCGGGCATTGGAAAAGGAAGTGTGTAAGGACGATGCCAGTTGTAACCGCTTACAAGAACTACTGTCCATGATGGCAGTTGAAGCAACCTCACGGGACTTGAGAGGGAGATTAAAGAGGAGATACCACTGGGCGAGCTGGAGGCGGACATGACAAAAACAGTTGATTACCAGGATAACATAAACTTGTGGAAGGCTTGCGCGACAATAATTATAGAAGAGTAGGTGCGAGTGAACGGCGTTCATCTCTGCGTTTAAGTGAGTACACATTCAAACACTGTCCAATAGGCCTTCTGTAAAGTTGCCCAAACTGTCTATAAGCAAATATGATGGCAAAATAATAGGAATGGTGGGCAGGAATTATGGGATCAATTCGAAAATGCCATTTATGAGAACAGAGCCCTTTCTGACTCTGATCAAACACTTATTACACCCTCATGAGTCGACTGTCAGCAGCCCCCCTCCTTGGTCTGTCTGGGGAAGGTGTTAACAATGTTAATGAGGCCACCCCCATTTTAGCACCAAAGACGCAATTCCAGGGTAAAACCAAAAGGTGGAGCTTTAGTATCTGACCTGTATATCTGACCTGGTCAAATACCAAGTATATGCACAGTTCTGAGAACAGGACATAGATCTGATAATGTCAGTTCTACACTGTTTGCTAGGGCAGGCAGGCAGGCAGGCAGGCAGGCAGGCAGGCAGGCAGGCAGACAGACAGACAGTCTAAAAAAGACAGACAGACAGACAGTCTAAAAAAGTCTAGAAAAACCAAAAAGTTGGGAAAACTGAAAAGTTGACTTCATGTCAGAGTTAAATGTCAAACTTTCTTTTTCTAATCATAGACAAGCATCTGCAGCTCACGCTACCACAGCTGCCAAAACTACCTTCTGGAGCTTTATCAGTTACTGGGGTGTATTAGGTTTAATAAGACTTTACTAATGTACCTAATGAAATTCTTAAATTCTCATTCTATATATTCGGCCATATTCACTTGGATGTAGTGGCTGTCAGTCTGTCTGCTCCAGGAGCTGTTTTAAATTTAAAAAATGAGCATTTGAATCTTCTAATCAAGCTTAGATGGAACATAACAACAGAGAGCCTCTTTTCAGACATAACGACCAATTCACAGCACTAGTTAGACTGATTTCACACCACCACCTTCTCCCCAAAGCACCAGAGTCCTGCAGTGCTGTTACCTGATGTGATGTAACCAGATGCGTTTGTGAACTACTTAAACAGAAGATTCTTCAGAGATCCATCACTTCAAAGAGCCTAGTGGTTCTTCCCACCCACCGTTTTTTAAACAAACCGTTTTTGTTAGTTGGTGGTTTAATATAAGAAACTTTTAAATCCTAAAGCCACAAACATAAAACTTTCTTTTTAACAAGTTTTATTTACAGATTTTATAAACATCCAGTTAATTTGACCATTTTCTAAACCAGGTAGTCTGAAATTTGGGTACATTCTGTTGGGGGACCTCATATGTATAATCTGTTATTAACAGAATTATTATTAAGGTCCCACATGCTCAGACAAAGGAGGCACTGCGGCCTGCATGTAAAGTCCTCATCCTGATAATAGTGAGTGAGAACAAGGAGATTTCAAATCTCAGCGCCAAAACCAGGCGCCAGGCTGGGGACCCATACCTGGCTCCCCCGCTGACATCCAACTCCCGCTGACACAAGTGACAAACGGAGGAGAAACTTGGACGTCAGCCGGAAGAACTTGGACGTCCGCCGTCCTGATTGGACCAAACAATAGGACGGGCGTGACCAAAAACACGGTTATAAAAGTCGCCGTGACCGAAGACTCGTCCCTTGTTCTTTCCGACCCTGTCCCGTTTCCCCTTGTTCTCTTCGATCTCTCTCTCGCTTCTTCTCTCCGACTTCGTCCCGGACCCTTCCCTCCTCGCACACGAGACCACAGCATACCTTTTTTCTCTCCGTCCGCCTGGAGCCTCCACCGCAGCCAACAGCTGAACCAACGGAGACGTCGTCACAGAGAACGGGCCTGATCACCCATCTACTCCCAGCCACACGGCAGGAAACCGCCAGCGTAACCGCTTCACTCGCCGCCGCATCAGCTGATCACGACGCGATCACCGCGACGCACACCTGGACTGGACCGGACCGCAACAGCACAAGCACGCACGCACGCAACGCCGGATCTTCTCACCAGGATTGAGCAGTAAGGCGGAGGCATTCTTAAGTCTGAGCAGAGTAGAACTCTTAGGGTATCAGTAATTGTTTTATTGTTGTGTTGTTTCTTTTCCTGCACACACGATCTGACCGCTGTGTATTTCCGCGATCACGTGACTGTAACGCTGTTACCGATCTACGTAAATCTAAGAGGTGCACATTGAAGTGTTGTAACCTGTGATTTCGCTAGCTTAAGTGTTTTATTGTGGTACTGTGCGGTGCTCTGTCTCTTCTGCGACCACGCCAAGCGCGCGTTTCAACCACTGCACGCTTCCGCGATCACGTGACTATATCGCAGAATATAGCCCCACGTGTTTGTGTGACCACAAGCCTTATCCACGCTAGTCTCACTTCACACTCCCTTACACGCTTCTTTCCCTGTGAGCGCCAGACACGCGCGCTCCATTCAAAGGGCTCACCGGCACACGCGCGCAGCTGTGCCACCTCACCACGCCCCTAAAGGGGGGCGCTCTCCCTCCTCCTTTCTCTCTCTTTCTCTCTCTCTCTCTGACACACGCACCCACACACACACAACCCTCTTATCTCAGGTAACGCGCATACACATACAGAACGCCAGACGAACACACCATAAGATTAAGTTGTGATTTGCTGAGTTATTCAAGATAGTGTTGACACTTAGTGTCACTTAGAGTTAATATTAACTGTTTAATAAAGCATCATAATTTAATTGGTCGTTGTCTGTGATTATTTGTACATGGTTTTGCAGCACTAGTGAATTGAGGCGGCTATGGTACGGAGTTCACCCTTCAACTAACTTAAATACAAATGAGACTGTATTGGCTATTCCAAATCAGTTATTGGTCCCTGGTAACAGGGTGGTGCCCCGTAAACTAAGTAATTATTAATTCAATTAATAATTATTAAATCAATAATAGTAAGTGTTTCACTTGCCAAACTATAGACATTTGTCGTATAGTTATATATATTTAAGCTAATAACCAAGATTTGTGAATCTAAATTATAAACATAATTGGTATCTCCAATCAGGAGCTATAAATCCAATTATTATAATTTGTGCTCCTCGCATATCCCCAACAATTATTTTAGAGCAGAAATGTTTCTCAAGGAGCTTCTACATTATATGTCCTTCATGGGGGACATGGTCATCACACCTTCTCACAGTTCTTTGTTCAACTGATGAGTCAGTTCTTTACAGGTGTGAAGTGAAGCCTATTGTAAATAGAGGATAGTGCCTAACTTTACTCAGACTGAAGGTTCCTGCACCTTTGGTAATGTTTCTACTTTAAGAAAAGTCTGAGAGTTAACTTGAAAATTATTGAGCCCTCACAATCAGCTGATTGTGGTTACATTTGGCAGTAAAGGTGATAGAAATGACACAGAACTGAAAGAATATCAGCTGGCATAACTCTGGTAACACATGTATTCAGATGTCCATTTATTACTTGACATGGTGGATGAGGATGCTGATTTCCTGCTGGACAACCACTAGGCTGTTGGTCCTTTGAGGGTAACCTACTGTATGGACAGATACTAAATTCCTTCATACAGCATTATGTTAACAAAGCCTTGATTTGAGCGGAATCTTTAAAGTTATGGATCCATTACGAATTTTCTTGTTAAGCAGTTTACAAATATATCTGGTTTTCATGGCTCAGGTGAAGGTGTGTGGAAGTTGAGTCATGTCAACTCTTTCAGTTTGGTGTCCTTCTTTGGGGAGGGTTCATCACACCTACTCACTTTTGTGTCTTTTGTTCACGTAACGAGCCAATTCTTTGCAAGTGTGAAGTGAAGGCAAACTGGTGGATAATATGGAACTTCCCTCAGACTGAGGAAGCTTTTGGACTTTCTGTTGTCATTTATTCCTGACTGGTTGAAAAAAATTGCCAGTAATTTTAGTGCTAATCATTACAATACAGTAATACATAGTATAATTAGAACAAATAAAATATCCATGTGCATCTTGACTGAATGTTTGAATGTTTGACTAAAGGGCATTTTATTCAGAACTGCTGTAATTTTCTACTTACTTAGACATAAATACCTTTAAGTTAACTACTTTACATTTAAGACACTCATGAGGTTTGTGTACTCATATATATATATATATATATATATATATATATATATATATATATATATATATATATATATATATATATATATATATATATATATATATATATACACACTCTATTCTCACCCTCCGCGCGTGGTCTCATCCACTTTCCAAGCTCGGGTCCTCTACCAGAGGCCAGGGAGCTTGAGAGTTCTGCACAGTATCCTTGCTGTTCCTAGGACTGCACTTTTCTGGACTGAGATGTCGGATGTTTTTCCAGGGATCTGTTGTAGCCACTCCTCCAGTTTGGGGGTCACAGCCCCCAGTGCTCCGATCACCACAGGCACCACTGTGGCCTTCACCTTCCAAGCCTTCTCCAGTTCTTCTCTGAGCCCTTGGTATTTCTCTAGTTTCTCATGTTCCTTTTTCCTGATGTTGCCATCGCTTGGTATTGCCACATCCACCACTACGGCTTTCCTCTGCTCTTTATCCACCACCACAATGTCTGGTTGGTTTGCCATTACCATTCTGTCTGTCTGTATCTGGAAGTCCCACAGGATCTTGGCTTGCTCGTTCTCTACCACCTTGGGAGGTGTTTCCCACTTTGACCTTGGGGTTTCCAGTCCATACTCTGCGCAGATGTTCCCGTTTACTATGCCAGCCACTTGGTTATGGCGTTCCATGTATGCTTTGCCTGCCAGCATCTTACACCCTGCAGTTATGTGCTGGACCGTCTCTGGGGCCTCTTTGCACAGTCTACACCCTGGGTCTTGTCTGGTGTGGTAGATCTGGGCTTCTATGGCTCTGGTGCTCAGGGCCTGCTCCTGTGCATCTTCCATGAGACTTTCGGATGGTACTTCACTTAGCCGTTGTAGTTGGCTTCGGGGTTGCCTGTTCAATCTCCGCATGATCTTATCTTTCAGGATAGCACGGCAAGAACAAATCCCAGGCAATAAATAGCTACGCCCTGCCAGTGATCAGATACCCTGCGGGAATAATAAGGTGGCCAAAGGAAGAGATACAGACCACAGATGTTAAGACACGAAAGCTCCTCACTATGCATGGAGGGTTCCACCCCAAATCCAGCACCCTGAGACTGTACGCTAGCCGCAAAGAAGGAGGCCGAGGACTAGTGAGCGTGAGAGCCATTATCCAGGATGAAACATCCAAGATCCACAAGTACATCAAGGATAAGGCACCGACAGATGACGTGCTGAGTGAATGTCTCAGGCAGTGGAGAACAGAGGATGAGATGCTGGATGAGGGACCATCATGGGAGGACAAGCCCTTGCACGGGATGTACCACCGGAACATAACTGAAGTGGCTGATCTCAACAAATTCTACCAATGGCTTAAAAGGGCTGGGCTGAAGGACAGCATAGAGGCACTCATCCTGGCTGCACAGGAGCAGGCCCTGAGCACCAGAGCCATAGAAGCCCAGATCTACCACACCAGACAAGACCCTGAGACGGTCCAGCACATAACTGCAGAAAAAGCATACATGGAACGCCATAACCAAGTGGCTGGCATAGTATACAGGAACATCTGCGCAGAGTATGGACTGGAAACCCCAAGATCAAAGTGGGAAACACCTCCCAAGGTGGTAGAGAACGAGCGAGCCAAGATCCTGTCCAGTGGTGCCTGTGGTGATCGGAGCACTGGGGGCAGTGACCCCTAAATTGGAGGAGTGGCTACAACAGATCCGACATCTCAGTCCAGAAAAGTGCAGTCCTCAGAACAGCAAGGATACTGCGCAGAACCCTCAAGCTTCCTGGCCTGTGGTAGAGGACCCGAGCTTGGAGAAACGGATGAGACCACCCGCGTGGGGTAAGAAGGGAGTTTTTATATAATATATATATATATATATATATATATATATATATATATATATATATATATATATAGATCTACCACACCAGACAAGACCCAAGGTGTAGACTGTGCAAAGAGGCCCCAGAGACGGTCCAGCACATAACTGCAGGGTGTAAGATGCTGGCAGGCAAAGCATACATGGAACGCCATAACCAAGTGGCTGGCATAGTATACAGGAACATCTGCGCGGAGTATGGACTGTAAACCCCAAGGTCAAAGTGGGAAACACCTCCCAAGGTGGTAGAGAACGAGCGAGCCAAGATCCTGTGGGACTTCCAGATCCAGACTGACAGAATGGTAATGGCGAACCAACCAGACATTGTGGGTGGATAAAGAGCAGAGGAAAGCCGTAGTGGTGGATGTGGCAATACCAAGCGATGGCAACATCAGGAAAAAGGAACATGAGAAACTAGAGAAATACCAAGGGCTCAGAGAAGAACTGGAGAAGGCTTGGAAGGTGAAGGCCACAGTGGTGCCCGTGGTGATCGGAGCACTAGGGGCTGTGACCCCCAAACTGGAGGAGTGGCTACGACAGATCCCTGGAAAAACATCCGAAATCTCAGTCCAGAAAAGTGCAATCCTAGGAACAGCAAGGATACTGCGCAGAACCCTCAAGCTCCCTGGCCTCTGGTAGAGGACCCGAGCTTGGAAAGTGGATGAGACCACCCGCGGAGGGTGAGAATAGAGTGTGTGGGGGTGTGGTGCGGGGTGGGGAGAGAGAGAGAGATAGATAGAGATATATAGATAGAGATATATATATATAGAGAATAGATATAGATAGAGATAGAGAGATATAGAGATAGATATTATAGATATATATATATATATATATATATGTGTGTGTGCATGAATGTGCAATTGCAGGTCATTTCTTAAAAAGAGGTTTAGGGGGCGTTAACAAGGCAGCTACGCATTAAGTACATCACAGTGGGGGGTCATGACTGGTGTAGGGGGGGGCTTGGTGGAATGGTACCTAAGTCATGCTAATGTCAAGACAAGATCGGCGTGAAATCAGTTAGGAACAAGCAAGCTAAAATTTGCCACTCCATCCATGGTGGGCCCAGCAGCAAGAGCCAGCAGCAGGACTAAAAATAACAGAGTAATTACAATGCAGTAATAGAAATACTACTCCTTTCTCTCAAACCGGTCCTTGAGTAAGTGCACATATGACAAAATTGCTGAATCTAACACCAGTGAGAAGAGCCTCAGACATTCTTGCCTTAAGAAAGCTCTATGATGAATGTGAAGTCCAGTTCAGAAGCTTAGAATTACTGGAGGTAAGTTCGGCCATGTATGGAGGGTTGCTGTGGCCTATATTACTCCAATTGACACCAGAGGAGCTGTCTCTCGCTTACACATGCAAAATAAGTTTAGGCCACAAATCAGAGCAGTGCACAGATAGTACGCTTAGTTTAAGAAAGGAAAAGCTGGGCAGATGCTATGTGTGTCTTGGAAAACTTCATATTGCAAAGTTTTGCAGAATGAAGGGGATTCTGTGCAACATGTGTGAAAGACGACACCACCCTAATATGTGTGATAAAGGTGAACCAACGGAGAACACTAAAGGTACGCAAGAGATAAGCGACACCCTCATTTCATCTGTAGCATCCCATGCAGAAAGTACAAATACAGGAAGGCAAAACATAATTCTCCTGCAAACAGTGGCAGCAATGGTAAAAGGGACCAAAGGGAAGGGCAAAGTACGTTGCCACCTGGATGGTGGAAGTCAGCGAAGTTTTGTGCTAGAGAAACAAGTAAGGGCACTGGGTCTGCCTGTAATAAAATGGGTCTGCCTGTAATAAAATGTAATAAATGTAATAAAATCTTAAGGGAAGCCTCAAGATTTCAGACCTTTGGAAGTGGAGATCCAGTAAGGATGGAATGCAACATTGTGAATGTAGTACTACAAAATGTTACTGACACGGGGCAGGGTTTTGAAATCGAAGCTGTGGAAACAGAACACATCCAGCGGCAACTACAGCAAAGGGGCCTGTATCCAGCAGATGTTTCACCCAATAAAGATGAAGAGCTGGAGCTGTCTGTATTGATAGATCCAAACTATTACTGGAAAATGGGGTTTGAGTAGAAAGACTGTCGGACTCTTTGGTTGCCATAGAGACCAAATTTGGGTGGACGGTACAGGGACCAGTGTCAGTTTCGAGCATAAATTAGGTTTCATGTATAAAGTGTCGAGGAATTTACTTAAGATTCAGACCAGCTGCATGTGTTCTGGGAAATTCGTAGAATCTTTAGGTATCTCAGTCAAAGGTGATAAACAAAATAGAGACATTGAGGTGCAACAGAACTATCTACCTCACCACGCATTAATAAGGGAAGACAAGACCACAACAAAGCTGAGAGTTGTTTTTGATGCTTCTGCACGTGAAGATGGCTGTCCGGCACTGAATGACTGTCTGCTTACTGGACCAAATTCGAATCCAGACCTTTTAACAGTCTTGGTGTGATTCAGGAAACATCCTATAGCATTTATGACAGACATCACAAGGCTTTACTACAGATATCCATTGCGGAGAAGGACAGAGACGCTTTGAGGTTGCAGGGCCCCCTGATGCTGAAGACGACAGCCTGCGTATGCTAAGTGACTCTTGTGGTGTTTGGATTGTCATCGAGCCCATTCTTGCTTGCAGCTACAATCAGGAATCACTTGGAGAAATACCAGCGTGAGCATCCAGAAGTTGTGAACACTGAAAACTTTGCTGTATGTTGATTACTTTACAGCTAGTTCAAGCAGGGTTGAAGAGGCCAACATGAACCTCTGTAAGTGGACAACAAACTCCCCTGAATTGCAGGCAAAATGGAGTCAAGGGGGTTTTGAACTAGCTCTGAATCCTGACTTACAGAGATCTGTGTTAAAGGTGCTTGGTCTAGTGTGGAGATCAGAAACTGATGACTTCGAAATGGCAGCAATAGTGTATGGAGCTACTTCAGCTGCATGAGCTAGGGATTCCCAGGTGGAATTACCTTTTCTACATCCCGCAAGAATGAATAGATTCTTTAAACGACCAAACCTCCACAAAGCTTTGGGCCCGGACTCTGTCTCCTCTTCCACCCTGAAGCACTGTGCCAACCAGCTGTCTCCAGTGTTAATAGACATTTTCAACACCTCACTAGAGACCTTTCATGTGCCAGCCTGCCTCAAATCCCCATTATCATCCCTGTCCCCAAAAAGGGTAGAATCACAGGAGTCAATGACTACAGACCCGTGGTCCTGACCCCCTCCTGGACCCCCTGCAGTTTGCCTACAGATCTGTAGACGATGCTGTAGACATGGCCCTCCACTTCATCCTCCAGCATCTGGACTCTCCAGGATACCCTTTGTAGAATTCAGCTCTGCCTTCAAGAATAATTCCATCCCTGCTCCATGACAAACTCAGCCCTGCTAAATGTGCCTGACTCCATCTGCAGGTGGATCACAGACTTCCTCACTCACAGACAGCAGTATGTGAGGCTGGGGAAGCTTGTCTCTGATTCCCGGAGCATCAGCACCAGATCCCCCCCAAGACTGTGTCCTTTAATATCTGTACACATACATATTTTCCCTGTACACAAACAGCTGCACATTTGGACACCAGTCTGTCAAACCTCTGATGTTTGCTGATTGACTCCACCCTCATTGGCCTCAACTCTGACAGAGATGAGTCAGCCTACAGGAGGGGGATAGACAGTTTTTCGCCCAATTGGGCTACTTTTTAGGGTCTTGGGCAGAAAAAGTTTTTTTGGGCGTGTATCAATAATTTGGGCTGTTTTTTGTCTAGTCTGGCGGATTTGAAAGTATTTATACACAGCAATGTATGGTTATTAAACGCCACACTGTGCATAATTTTTAAATAACTTCATTTGAATTTATCCATCACTGCAGTATTCCAATTATTTGTGCCATGTCATGTTGTATGTTGTACTGTCTGCACCTTTTCTATTATGAAATGCATCACCTGCCAACAGCAAGTGAAATTCCTCGTTCTATAAAGTGCGCTCTACAGGACCTGGCAATACAGCTTTTCTGCTTCTGATTCCAAACTGTGATCAAACATCTGGGATCAGAAATTCAGTTGGTAAGTAAGACAATTTTTTATTATTATGTTGTGTGGAACCTTTTATATTGTGCATACATAGTGTTATTTTCTAACACTATGTTTAGGTGTTGGATAGGTATTTAATATGGCTTTTTTTTCTTTTACTGGTCCTGCAGACCCAGAGTTTCAAAGCTGATATCCTAAATGTTTTCTTCACAATGAGCCTGTATTATTAATTACTAAACTTGAAACTTAAACTTGCAACACTGCTAAAAAACATCTTTAAGTGGTGAAACCCGAAAAAATACTAAAAGCAACTAAATCAGACATTTTACTCAGGTTTGAGGAGACTGCCAGACACAAGCAAAATTCTCTTGAGCATTCTGTTGCAAGTAAACATTCTGGTTTGGTTACAAAAAACTTTGGTAGCCCTGTTAATTAAGATACTGGACCACAACTTTCTCAGTGTCATTACTTGCATTTACAGCCCTTCTAAGCATTCTGAGGATTTTTCATCCTCAACTCCCAAAAGATGCAAGGACAGTGCTTAGAACCCAAGTTGATGTACCTACTTCCAAAATGGAGGGAGGTGAATACTACCACTTTGGCTTGGCAAAGGGATTGTTGTCACGTCTTCAGAAGCTCCAAACTTCAGTTTTGGCCAATTCTAGCTTTGGTTAACTGTGATTATAGTAAACCCCCATTCATTGTCGGCTTGTTTTGTGGTATTCAATAACCTAAATGTGTGTTTGAATACTTAAGCCTCTTAAAACTGCACGTTAACCACTATGCCACCCAAAACTTCATCAGCAGCCATCCTACAAGAGCCTACATAACACAGTTATCTACAGCGTTTTAAGACCAAAAAAGGGAGCCAATCACAGTCTACAGGCCAAAAGGTTGTAACAAACACCCTAGCACGATGAAAACAAGGCGATAACGTGGGGTAAATGGAAACAAATCACAGCAGAGATTTACACTTAATTTCTACCACTGTATAGTCAAACTGAAAGATTCCAAAGTCTGCATCACATAAAGCAAAACACCCAACCATGTTCACTGTTGGAAGGGATAAATTTACCCTTTGCTGCGACGGTAGGAGGTATTGACAGGGCAAGGAATTGGAGGAGCATAGAGGTCACCGATGAACTCAGGATCAGGCAGACACACCTGCAAAGACAGCTCCTCACTCAGTTTGAAGCCATAGTCACTGAAAGAACGAAGAGACAAAACCAAATACACACAGTTAACTCTGCATTATGATACATTATGACACCCACACATCAATTGTAACTACTGTAAGACCAAAAGTAAGGCCAACTTTAATTAAAAGAGTACTAAGTAACACATAAATGTTTAATTCATGTGTGAATTCCATTGATACCATTGATAGTCCTGGCGCGTGCAAGAGCAGTTGGAGACAGTGATGGGCCGGTCAAAGTCTTCTCCATTAAAACATGTAGCATGAGGAGCTCGTCTTTTAAAAGTTATTTCTCTGCCCAACAGACATTCATTACCATGGTCATCTGATGGCGACCAGTGCTTGTAATCAGCCTCAGAACATGGGACACCTAAAAAAAAAAATAAAATTTAGCTGTTGATGTATATTTTTTCTATTTTGTACCACAAGTTCTGGGCTACAGCACATGGAATATAGCTAAGTAGACAGTAACAAAAGAGAAATCATGAGACAGGGGCAATGTGGTTTTCCTTCGCTGATATTTCCTTTGTTATCTTTATTTAAAATACAACTTATTTCAAGTATTTGAGTCGATACTACAATTGTTTTTATTCAGTTTTAGTAGCATTATTACACATGAACATTAACTCTATACAAAATATAAAAGGTCATAAGACACACACAGTAACCTAAAACACAAAGTATTTCATTTGTTTTTAATGTCCTTAGTCAGCTCTAAACAAAGTTTAGTGAGCAGTTCTTGATTTATAACTTACACTTTCATTATGTATTGTAACGTGTTGTGTTTTTCTATGTTTTTTTCGACACTGTATTTTTTGCTTGTTCTACATATCCTTAGGGAATCATGCAACTAAGGTCATAAAGTTCATTACACTTGCACTATGTTTTATTATCTTTTGCCAACTTTTTGAACCCCTTTAGGAAACGGCTCCATTGTTTATACTTTGGATCAGCTGTTTGCTTAGCCGAGCGGAGTTTCTCCATGCTGGAAAGCCAGAGATTCCAGACGTGATTCTGAAATCGAGAGAAAATAACTATACTGCAGAGCTGGAATTAAGCGCCAGGAGAGAAGACGGAGGTACACGCCATAAGTACCATCTGTTATTATGGGATATGTCCGCTCTCTCCAACAGACTGCAGCGCAGGTACCTGAGAGCAGCCTGCTGTGTTTCACTGAGACAAGGCTCAACCAGGACACACCGGACTCTGTGGCCTCCTTCAACAGATTTACACTGGTGTAGGTGGACCAGAGTGTGGCGCAAAGTGGAAAGAAGAAAGGCAGCAGACTAGCAGTGTTCGTAAACAACACATGGTGTAACCCGGACCACATCACGATTAAAGAACAATACAGTAGCGGGGACATTGAACTGCTGGCAGTCAGCGTTCAGCAGCGTTGGTAGTCACCGCTTACATCCCTCCGTCAGCTGATGCCGCTGCCGCGTGTGCACAGCACCGTACCCCAGCTGCACACTCTGCACATTCAGGCCCTGATTCTCATCTCTGGGGACTTTAACTATGAGGTTGGAAATGCCCAAGCTTGGGCAATATGAACTAAACCTGTTCTTTAAACACAAAAGTTGCCTAGAAGTAGTCTTCAGTTTCAAAATTAAACAGCCTCACAATTACTTTGTCACACACTTTCTCGTGCTTCTATCACTGTTTCATTCACTTTTTTTTGTAGCGGGTGGAGCTGCTGCCACAGAGTCGTCCGTACTTTTTGACTTGACCTCTTTCAAGGTGGTGATTGTTTTGGCTTTTGTTGAGGACAGCAACACCTGAGTGGTTTGCGTGTAAGAATAAGCAAAACGTCTTTCCTTCGGCGAGTTAGCCATTTATTTAAGGCAGAAAGAAGAATCTGCTCGTTGGCTCTGTCCATCTGACGTAGTCAGCAATTCAATCACAAAAGGATGCATCCTTAAAAAACAAGAAAAAAGATTCTCAATGCTACCCCATAACAATGACTGAGGGAGCACACAACACGCAAGCTTTCAGTTGGATCTGCACGGCATAAACATCTCGGCAGCAGTGACGTCAGGGTAGGCAGGGGAGGCGGGGCCTCACCTCGCCTGACAATACCATAACGTGACTAAAATAACATAAAATAAAAATTGTTATAAAATATATTTTTTCCTATAATTTCAATTGTCTTAACATTTTACTTGCCTGTGGGTTTATCTGATCTAATATGGCAGGAAACCGGAAGTGAGGCATCAGCGAGGGGAGCCTCAGTCAGTAAATGGCCTAATACAAGGCATAATCCCTTTCTGTTTCACATTTTGTGTACAGTATAATGTATGGAGCCTTCAGACAGATTTCTTCTACACCATGACTTTGTACAACCTGCCTAATGTGTTTATCAATGTTTTTGTGACATAATTACTTTTCTGATTGTGCTAAAACTGACAGAGAAAATTCATGAGGGGAGGCTGGACAGGTCCAGACCTCATGCAGAAGGTGGGCGCTGCTAACCTGCGTTAGCCCCTGCGTTAAAGAGCCCCTTTAACGCAGGGTATACCCACAAATGGTTTTCAATTTTCTAAAACGAATTACTGAATGACACTAAGTAAAACAATTCAAGTGCTTGAAAAGTAAAATTTCAACCCTGAGTGAAGTATTCTATGTTGTCCTAATGAAGAGCAAACCTGTACAACTGATTAAAGCAGTGTTTAAAGTTTTAAAAACCACATAAACTTCACTGAGGGTCAAAATTGCACATCTACACCTCTTTATACTTTAGAATGAGTATGAATTGTGAAAAATACTGTACATGGAGGTTACAGGTCAGGTATTTTACTGCTATAAAAATATGTTCCTTCACAATTTAATATGTTCCTTTAGGTGAGATAGGAATGATGATAAAATGTGAAATGTGGCCAGTATTAATATGCATTCTGACAATAGTGAAAAATACATACTTTTAAGGTATTATGATATTATGATGGTGAAATCTGACTCCAGAGGACTTTGTGGGCCTCACCAGCCATGAGCCTCATCGCACGCCACTGCTCGGCAGTGTTTGGCAGCATGAAGCTCATAAGCTGGTAACAATGCACAAATTAGCTACACCGTTCTTTAAGCCGCAGAGTTTAAAGCAGAGTGAAAAAGGTAGCGGCTTATAGTCCAGAAATTGCAATAACTTCAGCAAAGCAAGTGTGATTAAAAAAAAAGCAATAAAAATTTATTTAGTTCACTCATAATTTTGCTATGCTAAGCTATTTTTAGAAGAGGCCTGCGGGTGACTCGTGGTCTTTGTGGGTGACTGTGAGAACCACTTTGGTAACCCCTAAAGGAAGTGCTTCAGGCACTAAGAGAAAGTGTTTCCCTTGTAATACAAAAGTCAAAATACTGATATGACATTTTCAGCATTAAATAGCATCGAACAAACAATATACTATATCTATATGTGATCTGTTTTTGCTAAAAGTGGATTTTAATCTGAACCCTTCCTCACACTCTCCAACTTACCCAGAACATCAGAAGTGTTGACTTGCAGGATAAGCCAACTGTGTCTCTGGTCAGCGTAGGAGCCAAAGATGGTGAAGATGGTGCTCTTCTCCCCAGGTTCGGTTAGCAGCTGGTAAACGTACACCTCTCTGTCCGAGAACTTAAAGTCATTCCAAGTTTCACCCTCATTGGAGCTGTACCTGAAAGGAGCACAGAGACAATTCAGCTTATTCCTCAGTTCCTTTTAGATGTTGTTTTGATTTCCTTTTTATGTGGAATTACATGTGGAATTGAATGACATTCTATCTATATTAGAATAAAACATACATGAATGAAACATACAGTTATCTACATGATCATGTAGATCTGGATCAGGTGGATCTGCAAGGTTTTTCTCAAGATGGCTGACGAGGAGACTATTTGAACACAACCTTTACACTTACTTAAGGTGTGTGGTGGGGCCTCCTTGTACAATAGCCATCAGAATACCACCATGGTCACCCCAAGTGTAGAAATGAGGGCCTGCCAGTGCCTGTATTACAGCAAACATAAGCAGGAATATATCAGAACACACTGTGTATATATATTTATCTAAAACACTTTAGACATCTTTAAGATCTTATGAAGGCATATTTTTTTCCATATTTCTTTGTTGAGGTCTAAGTGAATTCTCACAATATTAACAATACAGCCAAACAAAGTTTATTATTTATGGGTTTAAAATAATATTAACTGCAATAATACTTTTATTTGAGGTTAGCAACATGCTACAGTAACATTGAATAAAAGTATTGTTGCATTGTCCCAATATTAATAAAAAAATCAATGCAATCACTTCAAAACAAGTAAAAGCAGACAGTTTCAAAATTTGCCTCTAACAACAGGTAAAGCTTGGGATTGTTTCTAACATTTCTTCTTGGGCATATGATTTTATAAAAATAAAGCTGTCATATATATATAAATGTAACAAACAAAAGTAAACATATTGCCACATCTGATGCATTGGGAAGTCTGATTTTTTTTCCATTTAGTATTTTTATAGTAATTTATGTCTTTGGTACCAACCTCTCTCCACCGTGCTCCAGCACTGCTGGATACATACACATTGGTTTTGTTGGCTAAATTTCTACCAACTGACCCTGGAATTAGATGACAAACAGTAATTTTACAAAGGGACAACAGAGACACCCTGTGTTTAATGTGCATAATACAATTGTGTAGTTGCTGTTAGTGCTCTAACATATATAAGATTTATAGCCAAGCCATTTATTTTACTGTAACAAACAATATGGCACTTAGAAAAGAAAGCCACTACAGTAGATGTTTGTCCGAAAATATTATTTAAGGATAATTATGCTTTGAAAATTGACATCTCAACCATGCTTTAACAGAATTATTTCGAAAATAAACTCGGAACAGCCCTGGACAGAAATGATGGTACCCCTAACTTAACAGTTTGTTGCACAACCTTTTGAGGCAATCACTGCAATCAAGGGATTCCTGTAACTGTCAATCAGACGTCTGCATCTCTCAGAAGGTATTTTAGCTCACTCCTCATGAGCAAGTTGTTTTAGGTTTAAAGACAACATGTTTCAGCTCCTTTCAAAGATACTCAATATAATTAAGGTCAGAACTCATGTAAGGCCACTTTAGAATAATCCAATGTTTTCCTCTTAGCCATTCTTGGGTGGTTTTAGGTGTGTTTTGGGTCATTAGTTAAATATATGCGTGTCACAGCAAATACTGAATACATATGTATGTATACGTGATATTTTAGTTTTTTTGTTTTTAATAAATCTGCAGAAATGCCAACAATTGTCAATATGGGGTGCTGTGTGTACATTAATGAGGGAAAAAAATGAACATTAAGGATTTTAGCAAATGGCTGCAAAAAACAAAACAAAGAGTGAAAAATTTAATTTTAAAATTTTGTCTGAATACTTTCCGTACCCGATGTATGTAGTTTTATAGTGTGCCAGCCTAGCTCGTCCTTACTTCATTTAGCTAATCCTCTTTGGTCATACTGGCCTTAGATAATATACTTAATAAAGTTATAATATACGTAGCTGTAAAATGCAATTTCCCCACTGCAGAACAAATAAAGTTTTCTTTTTCTTAAACTCCAGGACATACAAGATACCTGGGCTCTTTCTGGTTGCGAGGCAACAGTCCTAACCACTATAGACACATAGCCATATTTTATTTAAGTGTTCATTGTTATTTGAGCTGTGGTCGCAACATTCATTACTATGTTGCAAGCAAGATATTTCAAAGAGGTTCAAAACATGGCAGACACGGGTCGCGGCAAAAGAGATAAAGTTTCTGCGACTGTCCTGAGACTAACTTTTTACACAGTAGCACTTCATGAATCGTCTTCACGTGATGGATACAACTGTTTGTTACTGCTGCTACATCCATGACACGATTGTGTTTTTTTATGCATTCGAGTATCACTACACTGCTTCCAAGCCACACAAGCTAAGCTTTGCAAAACTTTGTTGTTTAATATAAACTACCCATGAAGAAATTAGGATGCAAGCTTTCCCCTGCAGTTGATCTATTTTCTCCACTATTTCACCAGCAGCTGCATTATGTTGCCTTCACGCTGCACCGTAAGATGAACAGTAAAACAAGTCAATAACGGCAAATCATTATAGATGTTTTCCGTTAGCGATCGTTTTTTTGTTGGAACCCTAAAGAAATAAACTTCCTTTAGGGTTCCAACTCATGCTAGTGACATCTCTGTGGATTGTTTTACCGGTAGCCATGATAAGGCCTGGCGCAGACTCCTTGGATAAGATGGACAGTCTCCTCAACTGGATATTAAATAACTGGCTCCAGCGCTGGGCCAGGTGCAGAGAGCAACCTTTAGTGATCTGAAGTAATGAAAGGTAAAGCATGATGTTAATTCATTTTTTCCACTCTTTCTCTTCCATTAAACCACTTCAATTTCTAAACAAGGTAGACCTAACACATTTGAAACACATTTAATTGCATGTCTGTGTTTTTGTAAAATACAATAAAAACACTTAAATATTTGTTAGGTGTTTTTGACCTTTATACAACAAAACACACTCAAAGGTCGCAGTTCTGAATGATTGCAAAACCTTCCTTATTGACTGTGTAGTACTACATGACTTTTGCACAATCACATGTTTTTAAAATGTTTGAAAAATGGAAATATCTACTGCTTTAGCATTTTATTTCTGAAAACAAGCCTTGTATGCGTCAAGAAACTGGTGTGGACCTAAAGAGACACAGAACACATAACTCCGTCTTAATATTTATTAGGAATAGTCAAAAGATTAAATAGGTGGATAGAGCAGCTATGCATTATAATAAACTGTAGTAATGGAAAGAGAGATTGAATAACCAGAAATAACTGTATTAAAGAAAAACGTCGATTAGATTTTTAGATTTTCACTGGGGGTTGACCAAAATGATGCCAGGTAATACTTAAGAATGAGGGGACACTCAGATTGCTCCCTAATTTCTATGCAGAGAAATTATCATTTATTCCTCCGGCAGATGGTTTGCTGTGGGCTCAAAGGCTAAAACTAATGCGGGGCCTGGCGTTTGAAGAGAGTGGCCAGACGCCGTTGGAGGTTGGAGAGTGTGAGCAAGTACGTTGGCGAAAACACTGTCGGGATAAGAGTGAGCCATCATCTTTGGTTTTCTTTGAACATTTCCCCACGGCTCAGATGAGTGGACAAGGCTCATTTACCACACCCTGCATGGTATATATTGATCCTATTGATTGATCCTAGCAACACAGGAGCAGGCTTTAAATACTAGATCAATAGAGGCTGGGATCTACCATACCAGTCAGGACCCCAGGTGCAGGCTATGCAAAGATGTAACTTTTAATTAAATACGATAAACAGTGCCTGTAACATGGCATGTTTGAAAACAATACAGCAGTGTGCCACAAAAGTAATTGACCATTACTTTATCTACCACTGCCTTCTGTGCATCAAAACCACTAAAGTCATCATCTTCAGTGTCAGAATTAAACAGAATCGCACTTACTTCATAAAACATTTCCTGACAGAGTCATCTGTGCAATGATGGGCAGGTTTTTTTTGTCTCAACTTCTTTTAAGGTGGCGATTGATGACTTTTGTTGAGCACAGTAACTGGTTGGCGATTTGTGTTAAAGAATAAGTGAAATGTCTTCCCAATCTCTTTTGGCGAACTAGACATTTATTTAAGGCAGAAAGAATGAATCTGCTCATTGGCTCTGTCCATCTGATACGGTCAGCAAAGTCAATAATATGACTTATTATATAATAATGCGTGCTTCATTAAAAAAAAGCTGTTGGTGTAAATGTGTGAAAAATACCAAACAGTTTAAAAACAGCACCTCTTGTGCTGGCAGGCCATGTGATCAGGATATGAAACAAAATAAATATAAACAGGTTAATGCAAGCACTTAATTTTACCACCTACAATAAATGGCAAGATTATTGCATTGCTTTGTGCACATTTGTGCATCTTTTGTTTGCTTTGTTTTTGTTGACATAAGCACACAGGTAATGTGTGTACATGGATGGATTAACACCCAGACAGTGTACATCTAAATCAGATGAGTAAAAGCTTAATCATTTACACATAAGCTAAAAAATATTCAATAAAAAATTCAGTGTTACAGTGGAAAGGATGTGTCTACCTGACAGTCCAGTGTCCCTCCCAGGCTGTCTGCACCAGGTGACTGAAGCAGCTCCCATGTCCCACCCTTATCGAAAGTGATGACAGATCGCATGTTTTGCTCACTGAATGAGCCATTTACAAGTGTGGCGATGTAGACGCCACGCAGGCCCTCCACACGGTGCAAGTCTGCAAAGGGTTCATTGGCAAAATACCTGAAGAGAGAGAAGGGTGATCAGACTCTATGGTCGAAGAATATCATTTACATTTTGTCATTGCAATAAATAAATTTAAAAAAATATATGTAAAGAATTATTCGAATTTAGAATTATGTAAAGTTTAAGCCAAAACCAGAAGAATGAGTAATTACCTATGGAATTTAGTGACTATTTGTCACCGGTTTACCTTGTATCCCACAGGTCATGGTAGTGAATTATCTTTTAATTTATTTTGTGTTATTCATGGTTCATAATGATCCATTTTGACAGTTAGGCCTGTGTCTTACTGTTTGACTGCCTGTGACCCACACCCACACTAGCTGTGCTTGTAACATTGGCTAAAATGGCTAACACAAAACAAAACATAAACAAAACATGACCTGAGATGGGTCTCCCAAAAATGTCTGTCAAGGACACAGCAGAACTGTCTCACAAGAAGCCTGAAACTACCAATGAACCAGCAATTAATGTGTCTCTTAATGTGCATTCTCCTGTAATATTTATATTGTTATAATATTTATGTTGTTCATTGTGACATCTCACTTCCACCAGCCACAATATATGTAGTTGTCTATCCTCCAGACTATTGAATCCATTAAAATGGCTTCTTTCAGTTTATCCCAAGGTCAACTTGTTCTTTGAACAGAATGAAGCTAAATGTCCAGAAGTTTTAGATGGTTAAAAAATGAAAAATGCGAGGACAAAGGTTGAGTTCAGGTCAATACAAAATCTAAAAGTAGATAAACAACCAAAGCTAATGTCAAATAAAGACTCAGTTGCAAGAGTAGAGTATTTAACACCATATCCATGTGTTTATTACCTGATGAGTGTATTGCTGCCAGACCCCTCTGGATTGTAATATAGCACATTCTCCAGTGATACAGAAAAGGACTGACCCTGTGTGTCTGAGATGTAGAGGTTTGTGACATTGTTTACATGGTTTACACAAACAAATACTTGGTCCTCAGATGCATCTGCTATGTAGAAATCCTATAGGAAAGAGGAGAAAAAAAAGAGGATCATCTTTAGATAAGTAACTGCAATGCTTTGCTTATTATTATCCTGTATATTCATTGCAAAAAATCTTTACTTTTATTTTTACAATAAATCCTAAAAAAGTCCATCTTCAACACAAAAGAATAATTTAATTACCATTTAAATATAAAAAACTACCGTTTTAAAGCTATTATTTGACATAAAAGTATAGACTCACTGTGACTGGATGGCGGGTCCTAAACTGGGCAGCTTTCATTGGCTGGCGGTTATATGAGACCCAGAGCTGAACAGATGAACGTTTATGGCTACCAAAGAGTTTCTAAAGATGAAAAGAAAAAAGAAAAAAAGCACAGTCGAGTTAACTGGTTATTATTGGTTTAATTTCCAAACTAGTCAATCTGCTGCGGTTTCCAAAGTGGAATTGGCATACAGGCTAAAAATCACATAAAATCTGATCAGAAATCTGGTTTTGTGGTATCTTGCATTTTTTTTCACCACCCTCACCTTTTATAAGCTGCCTCTTTTTAGGTCACCTCTAGATATAAGACTTGGTGACTCCGTATGCGATGTGGTTTGAAGCAATGTGTGCGGACAGAGTGATCACCACACAGAAATGTATGCATATGCAAATATAGGCTATGACAGAGACAAGGGAGGGGCGCATTAGATGTAGCAATGATTACGGATTATATGATACAGATTTTATTCAAAGCACCATCTTGCAAACAATTATAACGAGCCAAAATAGTTTTTTTAACGAAAACAGATGGATTACATGGACTACATTTAAATCACTTTTCTAGTTTAGAAAAAACGAAAAACAACAAAAAAACATTCTCGCGTTACCTCTGCCTTTAATTTAATTTAAAGACTACCCGGGGGCAGGTCGCGGGGCCAGCAGTCGTAGCAAAGAGCTCCAGACTGCCTCTTAAATGAATCGCACGATAGCGAATGATATGTGATGGGTTTCGTACTCAGATGAGTTGGATCTGAGTTTATTTTAACACAAAACAGTACATGAAACAAGAGCTGCATCATAAATCCATCCATCCATTTTCATCCGCTTATCCGGGGCCGGGTCGCGGGGGCAGCAGTCTGAGCAGAGAGTTCCAGACTTCCTTCTCCCTGGACACTTCCTCCAGCTCTTCCGGTGGGACCCCAAGATGTTCCCAGGCCAGCCGAGAGACGTAGTCTCTCCAGCGAGTCCTGGGTCTTCCTCGGGGCCTCCTACCGGTGGGACATGCCCGGAACACCTCCCCAGGGAGGCGTCCAGGAAGCATCCGAACCAGATGCCCGAGCCCGTCCAGAGCTGCATTATATAATTTTTATTTGCAGTGTTTCTGGAGTGTTTCTGTAGTAACACAATATTGTACATCAATCACTAGATAATCTCAATGTCTTTTGTAGCTCTGAAAATAGGCCCCAGCAGTCCTGGGATCAAACTTTTGTCGGTTCCGCAGCCTTTCATTTATCTGGTCTCTTACTTCTTTCCATTCCTTGTCTGTAATGGATAACTTTGTGGACCCAGGAAGAGTTTGTAGTTATATGTGTAAAGCTGGTGCGCAAAAGCAGACCCAGCGCCATGCAAGCTTTGTTTGTTTAAATTCAGCAGCAAAATACTTGACTCCATCAGAAATGTCAAGCTTCCCCAAAAAATAAGGAGGAAAACCGAAGGAATGCAGAAGAGGCAAAAAAGTTTGTGGAGGGAATCAAGACCAAAAAAAGGCGCTGCGCAAAGAGAAGGTGAGAAGATTGAAGCAGTGTCTCCCTTCACTGATTATGGGTAACGTGAGATCACTGGATAATAAAATTGACAAACTGACAGCTCTAGTGAGAGAGGAGAAAATCTTTGCTGAATGTAGTTTGATGTGTTTTACGGTGACCTGGCTGCATGATGGCATCCCAGACTCCAGCGTTAACATCGACCAGGAAGATGCAAGGAGGGGGGGTGGCCATTTTTATTACCAATAAGTGGTGCCATCCTGGACATGTGATGGTCAAAGAGCAGATCTGCAGCCCTGGCATCGAACTGCTGGCCGTGGGCCTCCGTCCATATTATTTACCCAGAGAGTTTCCACACATTATCCTCATCGCTGCAGCGTGTGACGTCATACAGACGGCCTCCAACCTGCAGTCCATACATCCTGACGCTTTCTTCATGATCTCCGGTGACTTTAACCACACCAGCCTCAACAGGTCACTTCCTACATTCACCCAGTTTGTGAGCTGTTCCACCAGAGGTAAGAAGACACTGGATCTGATGTATGCTAATGTTAAGGATGCCTACTCTTCCACTGCCCTCCCCCCTCTGGGAAAGTCAGATCACAATTTGATTTATCTGCTGTCACAATACACACCTCAGGTTCAAAGGCTGCCTGCCACTATTAAAATTGTTGCTTTGCAGATCTGCTTTAAAGACACTAAGTGGGAGTCTCTCTGTGAACCACATGGTGAGGACATTGATGGACTGACAGACTGGGTCACTCATGACATCAAAGCCACCCTGAATGAAAAGAAGAAAGCATTTAGGTCCAAGAACAGGGAGGCAGCTTGGAGAGTCTAGAGAGAGCTGTCAGTGCAAATCAGGGAGGGGAAGGAGGCTTACAGGAGGAAACTGGAGCACACACTTCAGAACAACAACACAAGGGAAGGCGTGAGGACCATCACCAGCTACAAGTCCACCGGCTACAAGCAGCCAGGTGACCGAGGGGTTACCTGGCTTAACTTCTTTAACTGATTGAGCCCATAAACCGCTGCCCACGATAGGCCCCCCTTCACATCACCCAGAGGGCTCATCCAACCCCACCTCACATACAATCACAGCGGATCAGGTGAGAAAGGAGCTGAACAAGCTTCATCCAACAAACTCTGCAGGACTTGATGGAATCAGCCCATGGGTGTTGAAAGTCTGTGCTCCCCAGCTGTGTGGTGTCCTACATACCTTCAACCTGAGCCTGCAGCTGGAGAGAGTTCCAAAAGTTGTACATTGTGCCAGTGAATAAGATGCCACGTCCCAGAGTCATCAACGACTACAGACCCGTGGCTCACCTCACACCAGACTCAGGTACAACTCAGAGTCCTGTCATCTCCAGAAGTTTTCTGATGACTCTGCTTTTGTAGGACATATCCAAGGAGGTGTTGTCACAGAGTATCAGGGAGTGGTGGATAGCTTTGTGGACTGACCACCTCCAGCTAAACATCAGTAACCAAGGAGCTGGTGATAGACTTTAGGAAATCTGTGAGTGCCGTCACCTCTCTCACTATTAAAAATGAAGAGGTGGTGACCAATTACAAATACCTGGGAGTGTACTTGGACAATAAACTGGACTGGTAAAAAAACTCCTCAGCTGTGTATAAAAAGGCTCAGAGCAGAATGTACTTCCCGAGGAGACTCAGGTCCTTTAACGTCTGCAGCTTCCTGCTAAGGATGCTCTATGAGTCTGTGGTTGGCCAGTGTTGTGTTTTACGCTGGGGTCTGCTGGGGCAGCAGCATGAATGTAGCAGACAGTAACAGACTGGACAAACTAATCAGGAGGGCTGGTTCTGTGCATCTGGAGGATGCTGATCAAACTCCTCTCTATCCTAGACAACAACTCCCACCCCCTACACAGCGTGCTGGCTGGACAGAGGAGCACCTTCAGCCAAAGGCTGATCAGTATTAGTGTAGGTGCTCCATAGAACGCCAACGGAGAGCCTTCCTACTGGTGGCCATCTGCCTGTACAACTCTACTCTCTCTGTAAGGGTTGATCTTCATCTTTGCAATAACATGTATAATAAAACTGTAATTAGACAATAGTAATTAGACTTGATGTGAGTGTGTGTAGATGTGTTAGCATTCTTATTTTTAATCTCCCTTCTTTCTTGTGTGTACTTTCATCTGTGACAGCGATCTAAGTGTGCAAAATAATAGTTAATAATAGGGATAAATAGTTTTTTGGATCTACACTGTAAAATTTTAAAAATTATTTAACTAACAGATGGCAACACATTGCATAATGCTCAGTAAAATCAATTTATTGTAATGGACATATCCAGTTAGCTATTACTAAATAACTGTAGCTTTAGGCTGTTGTCAGTCCAAACCAAGCATGTGTCACATGAGAAAGAAAATCTGTCAAAGGCAGACTCATGAAACGGCGGAGGAAGTGAAATCTAAATCATCACCATCTGCTCCGCTGTCTGTTCGTTTGCTGTCTAGCTGATGCTTCTACCACAGAAAGAGAGGGCCTAACAATGATAAATGTACAGAGATCTAACATCTGCTGTGCGTATTAACCCTTGAGAAACAAGGGTTTATACAATATCTGTTGCACTTTTAGACAGAAAAATATAATATATAAATATCTAAAAATACAAGTTCTAGATGCCACATTTCTATATTATTGGCATAACTATGGAGCCTTAAACATGTTGCATAGCATGTACGTACAACTCTGCACTGCCTGTATCAAAGCAAACTGCATGTCTTTGTCACTTCACATCCAGATCATCTGCTCTTGCTAGAGCATAGTCCTTTGCAGCAACTACAGCTATTTCAACTCAGAGGAAAGATACATTGATATAGCACTGTCAAAGTGTCAATGCTGTCTATTTAACATGCCTCACACCTCAAAGTAGCAGAAGCAAAATGTGTGTCCAGCCAAAGATACACCTGTGCAATAATACTGCTGTCTAACCAGCATTTTGAAATGTCATGGGTGTGAGGTGGTTGGATTATCTCAGCAAAGGAGAAGTGCTCACTCTGATAGACAGATATGGCGCAGATACTGTTGTTAATGACAAAGTGCATAGGTGTTGGCAAATTCAACTGGATGCTCAGCTTTTTGGCATGAAAATTTATAGAGACCTTTTTGGGAGGGGGGGGGGGGGGGGGGGGGGGGGGTAACGACCGAGCTCCTCCCATCACCCTGGCTTTGATGGCATCAGCTCCAGGCTGCTCAAAACATGTGCGGATGAATGCTGTACGTGTTCAGTCTGAGGCTGAAGCTGGGGAAGGTGACACAGTTTGAAGACATCCTGTGTGGAACCGGTGCCAAAGACATCTGTGCCGACTGACTTCAAGGACTACAGAGTGGTGGCGCTGACCTATCATCTGATGAAGACGATGAAGAGGCTGGTGCTGAGCCAGTCAAATGGACCCGCTGCAGTTTGCCTAGCAGCCCGGTATCGAAGTTGAAGATGCTGTCATCTTCCTCCTAAACAAAGCTCTTTCACACCTGGATTAGGCTGAGACCTCTATGAGAATCATGTTCTTTGACTTCTCCAGTGTTTTCAACAATATCCAACCGTTGCTGCTGAGGGACAAGTTGGTGCACATGGGGGTGGACTAACATCTGTCTGCATGGATGCTGGACTACCTCTCGAACCGACTGCAGTATGGGAGGGCTCGCCACTTTGAGTCTGACATGGTTGTCTGCAACACAGGAGCCCCGCAGGAAACAGTTCTGGTTCACTGTCTACACCGCAGACTTCATGTCCAGCTCAGCATCCTGTCACCTGCAGAAGTTCTGAGATGACTCTGCCATTGTTGGCTTGATTATGGATGACAATGACAGAGAGTACAGAGAACTGATTCCGAACTTTGTGGACTGGTGCCAGCGGAACTACCTCCAGAGTAATGCAGGGAAAACCAAGGAGCTGGTGGTTGACTTTCGTAGGCACACATACTCTGCACTAGCACCCGTGAACATCCAGGGAAGGGACATCGAGAGAGTGGACTCCTACAAGTACTTGGGTGTTCACCTCAACAAAAAACTGGACTGGTCACACAATACAGATGCACTGTGTAAAAAAGGACAGCAGACTATATATATTAATGAGGCTGAAGTATTTTGAAAACCAGGGACCACTTCTAAAGACCTTTTTTGACTCTGTGGTGGCATCAGCCATCTTTTATTGAGTGGTCTGTTGGTGCGGCAGCATCTCAGTGGCAGACAGGAGGTGCCAAAGGTGTCATCACTATGCAGCTCCTTCAGTGACAGACATACACCCTAAGTGTCTGAAGGGGCGACACCGTAGGTCATTTCTACCTGCTGCTGTAAGACTTTACAATCTAAGCTGCATACAGCAGTATGGCTGTAAATACAAAAGGGCATATTACTGCATTGTCTCATTTTCTGCGGGACTAAGGTAATAGCAGTGGTTAAACACACAAAAAGTAGTTAATGACTGACTGACAAATTTTGCCAAGTTTTGCTTACGTTTATTCATCTCTTGTCTGTACAATATTAATATCAAAATATTATCATCATCTCACCTAATATAACCTAATTTCTTACCTGCGTTGTGGTAGCAAACATGTACTTGTCCTGGAGCTGAAAGCTGTCTACCTGTTCCAGGATTACTTTGAGGTTCTGTTCGCTCTGGAAAAAGTCAGTGCTTGTGATAATTGTGGAGAATCCCTGGGGCTCATGTCTCTGGACCAGCACTGTAGTGGGCGGATCATAGGGTTCTACTCCCCTAGAATGTAAGAGAGGAAAACAGAAAAAAAAATATTTACCACTTCTGCTGCATATACGCATTTGTGTCTAAAATATTACTATTGCTTAAGGTTCAAGATTAAAAGTAATTTGTGATAACAATTGTACTACTATAACACTTCTAAAATTGTAAGGCTGTAAGTCTGAAGACCATCACTTGCTGCAATCAGTGGTATCAGTATACATGGTTAATAGCACAAAAAGATTAAAAAGGTAACATCCTTTTTTGTCGTAGGCAGTTTTTAGCGCTGAACAAGACACAGTAGAGAGCCTGACATATGAAGTGCAGACAGTCCACGGAAAAGTATTTAGCTGGGATAAAAAGAAAGGTGGAGACAGACAATGATACAAACGTAAGTCTCTCGAAAGTTAAGACGAGGAAATATGGTGAAGCTTATGTAGCGATTGGTTTCACTGTGACTACAGGGGGAGACAAGGACAGACCGGTATGTTAACTTTGTCTAAAAGTGTTGGCAGCGGACAGCATGAAGTCAAAAAAAGTTAAGGAGTCACTTAAAGACATTACACCCCATTCACGCTAATAAGTCGCTGGAGTTTTTTCTGCGAAAACGTGACAAATATTGCCAACAATCGTCCTGCCTTGTAAATGCCACTTCAGCAAACCAGGGCACTAATTGTTTGGTGCAGAGCTTTGTGCCTATCGCTGCTGAAAAAGGTTTTTTAAAAAACTTAGTTGTTTTTTTTAGGTTTACTTCTTCCTGTGGGGGGGCGTAACAGAAAATAATTGCGAAGCACTGTGTTAAAAGGAGGATGATGCAGTCAACATCATCAATCTTTTAGCAAAAGCATGTACATGTAGAGGGTCAAGCTCCACCCCAAAACAGAACCAGCCCTCCTAATGAGTTTTTCAGTCTGTTAGTGATTTTGGGCTCTTTGCATCACACCTTCGTGGTGTGTGCTCTGTTCTCCCCAGCTGGTTTTTGGTTTGTTAATGTGCACGATCAACAACCATGTTTTTGATTTGCTCATTCCATTATTTTCATTTTCCTTTATTTTTATGATAAATCACACAACAGTCAACTTTCTCATCTGCTTGTTTATGGGAAATTTCCACCCCACACTGCAGACTTTTTGTCTCCCCACAGCTTAACTGATAATATATCTCCTTAATAGATTTTTTGAAAGTTTACCTATATCTTGAGAAATTTTTTGACTATATTTCACAAGAAAAAATCGTTGACTTTGCTTCTGTTTTACATCAAACCCATAAGATAATTATAGTACACACATTATAGTCTAAAAATAATGTGCAGCAGCTTAAAACTTTTAACATGTAGGTAAAGCAACCTGTCACCATATCCAAATTGTTGTTGTCTGCTCCTACCCTAAAGACTATATATATATACTGAATCTGTTAGTATTTTAGAAATGTATTGTATACATGCATCATTTTCTATTGGTCTGTTGCACTAGAATGTATGAGAAATAACAGCTTTCCCTGTATGTCATGCACACCTATATGACATTACTCCCGACAATCCAAATGTTTACAATTAAAATCCACATCTTAGTTTCACATCAAATAACATCCTTTTGTCCTTGCTTTAGATCAATTTGTTTTCTTATGCTATTCAGTGCTTTTTTATTTAAATTTTTAATTTGTAGATTTTTTTCAAAGCCATTACAGCTGGACAAAGATATAACACGATTATGGAGAGGCTAGAGTGAATATATTGACTCTATATTGTGATATTAAAATTTTTAAATCTAACTTTAGGATGGTCTTCAGAAACCATGCCACAAGCAAATCAGACAGAATGAATAAAGGTGTTTTACCATCTTATCAACTGCCTTCTTATTCAGCATGTTTTCCTTGAGCGTCTCAAGGGCTCAGAGACCAGTGTTTCATCTTGACTGCCTATGTGGTAGTCTTTCAAAAGGTTCAACTGATTTACACTGTCTGGGCTGAGAGTAAATAGAAGGTTATTTGTAATCCATCTCAATCCCATTTTTGGAATTAATCTCTAACATTTCAACACTGTTGAAAACAGGCATTCACAGGCCTTTTTCCAGATCACTGTGGATTTAAAGTACATACCGCCCTCATCCATTTGGCGACATACACACAGTATGTTACCTGCTAAGTACCCATCAAGCGGCTACTGAAAGAAGCAACCAAAGCCTGATTCAGAGGTAGATATTTTCAAACAATAATGATAATTGCAAAAACTATGCCTAAAGACGAATAATATGGAACTAGTGTAATGTCAACTCTTTCTTTGATCTTGCATTTAAAATAGACATAACTGAGAAACTGAACTATTTGATATGTGAACTGCAAGACAAAAAGAAGACTGTTGCTTACATATGTGCTTGAAATTCTTTAAGACTAGAGTAAAAGGTGTTGCATTTTCCTGCTGCGTAGATTGCTCTTCTTCTACTTCTAGAACTTTTGTTGCAGAAAAGTTGAACAATGAATAAACAGACTTGGCTAAACATGCATTGCTGAGTAACTACGTGCAACCTTCAGCTTGAATGCTGGATGGGTAGAAACAGGCATTTTAACACTGCAAAATGACCTCCTCCCTCATGTCTTAATAGGCTATGGGCTGCACCTAACCTTTGGTGCCTAGTTGACACAGAAACGTACAGTTGTGTATGCTCAGCATCTATAAAGGTTGTTAACCTGTTTAGCTCAACTTATCTTTGAGAATCAGCCTTTTCTGACAAAAATTCCAAGAACAATCACATCTTTCAGACTTACTCTTACTGTAGCTGCAGTGTCAAGTTTAGAATCAGAATCAGTTTTATCAGGTTTGCACAAGACAAACATGTTTTCCCGGAAAGCTCTGTGACAAGGTCCAAACGGAGGAGCTGGAAGCCGGGATTGTGTAGCACTGCGTCAGGGATGTTCTCACTGAGACAGGTTTCAGTGAAGCACAGGGTAGCGGGTTTTTTTAAGTCCCTGTTTTTTGTGTTGAGGAGCAGAAGCTCACTGGCACTAGAAAGTGGAGAGCGGAGGCTGATCACTATTACTAAGTTACACCCTAGATTACAATACATTGGTTAACACCATCCAATGCCAGGCTCAAATGTGTTTCTAAAATGTAATAATAAAAAATGCTGCAGCTTTGGTGATAGGTTCAGTTTCTTACAAAACAATCTGAAAGAAAAAAAAACTTATATGTTACATACAAACATGATTTGCTAAAATTTGCTAGTGGCTAGTGAAAATGGAACACTGATTTCCAAGGAATGGTGCATAGTTCATATTAAAATGTAAATACTAGAGATTTTAGAAATAAAATGTTACATATTGATTATATTTTAAATGTGTTGAACCTGATTGTGAAAAATCATCAACACGCTCAGTGTCTTCACACAGATAACTATCAGTGCTTATTAAGTTTATATAAAATTGTGACTGTGCCAGCCTACAGCCAAGTGGACTGTGCTAATGGTGTATGCATAAAAGACTTGTCTCTCAGCTGTGAAATCAAAAGATTCAGAGGTGGGTGGAGAACCTACCATTTTCACTAGGTTAGATCTGCCAGAAGTTCTTTATGATCTATGGTGACACACCAGTCTTGACAAGTCACTTTGTACATTCACCCAGTTTGTGAGCTGTCCCACCAGAGGTGTGAAGACACTGGACCTGATGTACGCTGATAGTAAGGATGCCTATTCTTCCACTGCCCTCCCCCCTCTGGGAAAGTCTACATGCTGTTGCCAGGCAGAGGATGCTGGTCAAACGTCTCTGTATCCTAAACAAAACCTCCCTTCCCCTACACAGTGGCTGAAGGTCCAGCTAGCACAGAGCCTGATCAGTGGGACTGCAACTACGAATCGACAAATCGACAATAATCGATGATGGAAATTGATCAATAATGATTTGCTGTTATCAATTAGTCGGGCTGCTGATTTTACGGCACAGTGTGGTGGCAAAATAACGCAACTTCTGGCGAAATGCTGGAGAAAAACAAATGGCAGCAAGAGAAAGGCTGCACCCTAATTTCTTCATATGAGCATTAAATATCAAACAAGAAATGTGATGTCATATGAAGTTCAGCTCGTGGTTTGTAAAAACTACAGTGACGCAGGAGAACGTAAGATAGAAACACTGGTGTCCCAGATGTAGCAGTGGTTGACTGGAGCTGCTGCAGATCTTCACATTAGAACAAAACTCTATCCTTGCTTTGTTTATTTATACTTTGAATATTGAAGTTTTTAACAGTACGCCACCAGAGATCCTTCCTACCATTAGCCATTAGCCTGTAGAATTCCTCCTCTGTCTGTAAGGGTTGCTCTTCATCCATGCAATATGTATAATAAAACATTAGCTAGTAATTGGATAAGTAGTCACTATATATAGTGAGTGTATGTAGATGCGTTAGCATTGTTATTTTTAATCTCCCTACCTTCTTGTGTGTACTTCCAACTGTAACAGTGATAACAGTTACAGTTGGAAGTACAGTTGGACTGTACACAGTGTAACAAGTGTGCACAAGTGTGCAAAATATATTTTTTAAAGTTTTTGAATCTTGAATCTAGCCAGTACCTGCATCTCATCTTACACATGTCCAATGGAGAGATTCGTGAGAAATTGATGCGGATATTAATAAATTAAGAATAGGTGGCAGATTTCTACTTGTATTTAATATTTTTTGTATTTAATTAATATGTTATAGTTTTGCAGTTTTCCCAAAACATGATTATGACTAAACTGCTATCAGAAATACTGTTTGTAAGTAAACTTTATCCTTAAATTTCTAAGGATGATGAAAGAAGGTACTAATGTAATTTTACAAATTAGGCATATAAGAACTTTAGAATAGAATATTTTCACAATGTGGTATGATTTTAACTTTTTACTTACAGTAGGCACACTCTTCAGTGCACACTATACCTATTATGAACCTATGAATTGAGACAGTGTATGTCTTACCAAAAGTAGGTCTTCACATGTTCTTGGATCAACACCCATGTCTCCCCAAAATCGTCTGATTTCCAAAGCTAGGAAGTCAGAAGAGGGAGTGAAGGGACAGAGAAGAACGAGGTGAACGAAACTGTCTCAATACAGCAAACTTTAGATAAACTTCAGCAATGCAGTTGTACAGGCCATGGAAAAACTGTACTTGATATTTTAAAAAGGACCTCTCAACAAGCAATACGTAACGTGATTCTATTCTAGCAATAAGTAACGTGAATAAGTATTTCTATTTCTATTAATTGATTTCATTTCACAGAAAAGGACTGTAACACACGTACAGATAAAGACACACATCACAGAAAAAAGACCAACACACTGATACTGTACACAAACACACAAAAACATACATATTTGTCGTTTGGTCAGTTTTTCAACTAAGTCAGCTTTTGTCATTGACAACGATTTATCTTTAGATGATCATAGTCAAGTTTTGTATGGTTTTCGTCTACAATTTAAGACTTAAAATCACCTGCATTTTTGCCTGCGTCTATTGGCAACAGAACAGCTGTACCACATACTTGATATTTTAAAAAGGACCTCTCAACAAGCAATAAGTAACGTGATTCTATTCTAGCAATAAGTAACGTGAATAAGTATTTCTATTTCTATTAATTGATTTCATTTCACAGAAAAGGACTGTAACACACGTACAGATAAAGACACACATCACAGAAAAAAGACCCACACACTGATACTGTACACAAACACACAAAAACATACATATTTGTCGTTTGGTCAGTTTTTCAGCTAAGTCAGCTTTTTTGTCATTGACAACGATTTATCTTTAGATGATCATAGTCAAGTTTTGTATGGTTTTGGTCAACATTTAAGACTTAAAATCACCTGCATTTTTGCCTGCGTCTATTGGCAACAGAACAGCTGTACCACATGATTTATCAGGAAATTACCTTTTCCAGTTACCAATTGATTTCAGCTGGTCATTTTGCTTTCTATACCTTTATGCAAAAGGGTCATTTCACATTATTACACATACCTTATTTAAATCATAATGGATATCTATGATTTCATTCTCTAGATCGTTACCAAAATACAGAGGGATGTGACATGTTTAGTACTTATTTGACCCATTGTATTTGTACCTTACTGGTACTTCTTACCTGTTTGGATGGGTGGGAGTTGTCATAGCCAAGTACCATGTTGGATAGTCTGCTGTTGATCAGCAGATCTGTGGGTTTAAATGGTAGCGAAAAGCCCTGGACTGTCTTACAGAAGTCATAAGTGTTCCACAAGTAATTGTTGATAGTGTCTACAAAGAGATACTGAAAAAGACATGTTTAAGCAGAAGAAATTTTAAAATATTAAGAAAAAGAGATTTATAAAATATTATATATTATAACTACATTTGAGGGTTATAGCCTGGGTGCAGCTAGAGAAACTGAGCTCAGGTGCAATGAACCAGAGTTAAGTTATATTTTAACAGGGAGCAAACACTTTTTCACAGACTCATTAAATTGTGACAAACCTTCAAAAAAATAAGAAACCAGTAAGTGGGCAAAGACTTTTTCACACCACTGTAGCCTGTGGTCCCAACACTGTTGTTGTTGGGACCATAAGTTTTGCTTATACTAAAACTAGATAAAACATTTCCAGAGAAATTTGTACAGTCAATGCTGTCATGCTGAATGTATTGCTTAAGAATTTCTGAAAGTAGCTGAAAGATTCAAAACATAGCTGCAAGTAGGTAAAGACTTGAATGCATAGCTGAAGATATCTGAATCTCAAGGTCTTGCTGTTGCTTTAATAGGAAATTGAACCTTGGTCTCCAGGCGTTATAATCTAGCAGATTCACCACTAAGCCACAGTTACTCAAGCTGCCACTCTATGTTGCACTATACATACTATTTGAAGAGCTGAAGATTTCTTAAACATCGTCTGGTCTTCACTTTTGGGACCCGCTGTTATCCCTTGGGTCAATTTTAGGCTTTACATTTAATTCACACGTAGGCCTTGTGGCATACTGAGCACCACTCATGTCCCCTAGTTTCTATCAGCTGCTTCCATTCATTGAATCCATGAAACCACTGGTTTTGAAGGCATGTACTGCCTGATGGTGCACTGGCTTCCAACAAGTTGCTCATTCACAGTTACACTGGAGTCAGGGTTGTATAGCTGGGGAAGCTGATCCACCCAATTGTCCACCCACTGGTCCCACACAGTGCAGATTGCTGCCAGCTTGTCCCCTTGTTTATTCTTGGTTGTCAAATCTAATGATTCTTGAAAATACATGAAAGCTTGTCAGAGACATTGTGGCTCTACAAATTGTGTGGGTCCTGGCACTATTCACATGATGTTGGCGGCTGAACAAGGGGGCTCTCCCACCAGGGACAAGAAGACAAGAACATTCCATCTGTCCATTTTCGATAAAGATGACTGTAGGACTCTTCCAGTGGCTGGCTCTTCAGCTGCTCCAGCAGATCCTCGTAGTGCTACTATGCATTTGCTGCTCTTTATGATGTGCTTTGTGGTTCCTTGTCATCTTCAAATTCTCTCTCAGAATCTGAATTCATCTTTAATTTATCTTTTTATTGAAAGACATTTTCCCTTTTTTGAACCACTGTATTCCTGATTTTTTTTTAAATATGAGTGCCAAAGGTCCATGTTAGCTAAAATGTTTGGTCATACTGAGAGTAGAAGATTCTCTACTGGCCCCTCCAATTCATGAGCAGGTGTAAGGCATATAGTGATGTAATACAGTAATTGCTGTTGACAGCATTCACTGTATTTATTATTATTATCGCTCTTCCATACATATTGTGCTCTCTTAGCTCTGATATCGTGGCTCAATGGCATAAATCCTTAAACCCAAAAAATTCCTGGGTCTCCAGGGTTGGATCATAAATTCAATCCTGGAGATCCTTGTTAGATTCCTGAAAATCAAATGAATGATTTAAAGGACAGTAGGAACAACATGTGTAAAATGTATTATTCTTTTAATTGAAATCAGGCTGTTGTTGCTTGCTTCTTCTTACACAGATACATTCAGCTAAACATGAAATGTCTGAATTACTTTTAGTTATATTTTCAATGTTTTTGCTGCTTTCAGCAAATTTTCCGCAATGCATTAAGCATTATACCATTCACTGTGCATTTTCCTCTGGAAATGATTTTTCTAGTTTTGTAATGTAATTAATTTAAAATTTCTAATGTCAGCAGAAATCTTCCAGCCCACTGAGTTATCCTGACAGAAGGTAATTTATGTTTTGAATTACACCCTTTAAATAAACCCAATTTATGAATTGAGTTTTTGAATGTCATTCAAAGTCAGTTATTTTACAGTAAAAACAAAAACATTCAAATTCAAACAAAAACATAAGAACTTGGTAGATCAGTAAGATTAGGCTGTGTTAAAGAAGAACAGAACATGTATAATTCAACAGTCACCATAGAGTTGCCAACACCTATACCTAGACTTCTAGTCTCATTGGGCTGATTACTTATGTTTGGACTTGCTCCAACACATTTTCACCATATCACTTTCAGCTATGTTTTGTTTAGGTACAGTATGTTGTATTGTAAAGTAACTAATTTGTACCCAATTATTTGCCCCATACTGTGACTTACTCTTTTGTTGTCTGCAGGGCTGTGGTAAAACTGCGAGATGATCTGCTTAGTGCCATCTTTCAACCTTGACCCAGAAAACTGAAACTTGTCAGAGATGAGCACGAAAGTGGTTCCGTAATCGTAAGAAACATAAACCTGCACACACAAAAGCAAGAATGGCATCAGTCGATTGCAACAAAAAGTATATATTATTATTGTAAATTTAGCGAATTACATTTAAATCCAATTCAAATCCAGTGTGTCCAAAGCTGGTCCTTGAGGGTAACTGTGTTTTTTACAATCATTCGTGCACTTATAGTATCAGAGTGAGTCAGACAATCACCAGTAGGTAAAGCAAAAATGGCTAGAAAACAAAGCAGAATTGTGGTCCTCAAGGACCAGGACTGGCTGGTCTCATGGTAGATTGATTATTGCTGCTCTCTTGTTAAGTCAGTCAAGGATAGCCGTGGTCGAACCTGGTTGAACTCTGACCACTCTGCACAGTTTTCAATTTCATGAGACAAATGTCCTCTACCATACCATATCAGCATTCATGCTAAATGAAAGGTGTAAATTACATATTTTTTTAAAGTAAGTTTATAAATATATGTTTTCTGTCATGCAGCCCAAAAATGAAAACGGAGACAGAAAAAGACAGATTAAACATGTTGTGCAATGACTTGATGCTTGTTTCTGTTGAGGTGAGATATGGGACTAAAAAAACTGTTACAGAAAACATGTTACACAAACATACGAACATATTGCCACACCATTATTTGTGTAACTAAGTAACAAAGTTTAAATTGAACATACAACTTGAGATACCATGAGGACTTTGTGAGACTGCAGCTATACAAGCTCTGTTTGATTCATGTGATTCATTCATGTGTCAAGGTGTGTGTTCAACTGTACATACAGAGCTAGACTTGGATGTCATAGCTCCAGTGCTGTCTCGGGCCAAGGCTACAATGACATTGCTCTTCACTCCAGCCCAATGAACCACCATCTGGTTGTGGGAGTCATTGAGCCTAACCTGCAGGACAAAACAAGCTGAATGTCAGAGAAAATGTAAGCAGACTCAGAAAACAGTGAACAAAATCTCATTTAGACTTTGCAAAGTGCAAAGAAAACAAACTAACAACAGACATCAATGACACGTCTTTACAGAAATGCCCAGTGACTCAGACCCAGACCAAAATTAAGACACAAATTTAGATCACTCTAAATATTCTCTGACTAAGACCAGCTACTGATGACAAGAGTTGGCTAATAAAGACATCCACCAGTTGCCTTGTTGAGGACTATTCCAGCATCCACTAATATAATCCATCAAGTGTAGGAGCCCTAAGAGAGCTGGTAATATGACTTTAAATGATATACAGTAAAAAAAAAAAAAAAAAACGACACATACACCACCATAGAAGAAATAAAAATGGAAATATGGAAGAAATCTTAAAAAAAACTGGATTGTGCTTTGAATAAATTGATATAAAATACACATGGGTGTGTTTAAAACTCGCTCAGCATATTAATTTAATCATATTAAGGATATAACCTGCACCCCACTCAGATACATCCATTATCTACATTTATAACGCCTGCTCAAGTTTCTTTACAGGTCCGGTCGTACAGTACAAATTCCAATTTCCCTTTCAATTGCTTTTTTCTTTAACATTTGTAAGTAGTACTGAGTATTCATAAAACTTCTATAAATTAAAGACATCTAAAGAGAACAGTTATAAGACATATGGCTTTAATATACTTTGGAGACACTTACTTAATTTTAGGGTTTTTAATAACTGTTTGCACATTAAGAATGGAGGAAGTTGTCAGTGTGGAACTCATGTCCCTGGTTGAGAACGTGAACGTGCCAGACAAGTTGCCACCAAGCAACCAAGAGGGATATATGTTTGTAAAATGACCTTCATTTCAACAAATGTTCAGTGAACTGTAACCAGCTCGACTGACCAAAACGTTTATTGCTCTTTCTTGTGTATGTAGGGTTTCTGGTTAAACGCGAAACTCTGTGCCATTTACCATCACAACAGTAATCACAGTCAGGCTAATTTAACATGGGTTGCGATGGAAATACAAGATGTGAAACAGAAAACAGCAGAGGTTGCGTAATTTGTATAATCATTGGTTTAGCGGCTAATATCATTCTGGGGTTAAGCGCAGCGTTGCGGTTTTATCGAACACTATTGTTACGTTACATTACCTGCCCGTAGACCTTGGGTACGGTCGATGCACCCGCGCTCCGTCGGCTTCGGTACTGCGGGTAAACACCGGAGCCCTGTTCGGCTTCAGTGATACTAGGAGTGCCCAGAGGCACCCTCGGAGCCGCGGCGTCCGCTCCACCTCTGCCACCGTCTGGTAGATCCTCTCTTGCGTCTACAATGAAGAAGCCTCTGTTTTGAGAAAGCGAAAAGTGTTGCGAAGGGTGAACGTGAAGGGTCGTAGAATTTATCCCTGTAAATTCGAGGATTAATAAATATAACAAAAAGCGAAGGGACGACAGCATCCTGGCGGTCTGTGATATCGCCATGTTTGTAAACGTTTGGTTTGTCGATAATCTAAAACTGAAGAGCTCCTTCTACTGGCGGTAATGGCAGAGGCCCTCCATGCACAAGTCACGGAAATGCCGACAAACAGTACCTGCGCATATGCTCTTTCTGGCTTTTCACCACAAACAAAAGCAGTTAGCAAACCTGCGGTGCGTCATGTAGTGTGTAAGACACACTCTAAAAAAACAAAAAAAAACCCCACAACATTAAACCAATAACGATATCAACAAATATAGATGTACTACATTACATGTATCATAAATAAAGATAAAATATATAACATAAAGCCACAATAAAATAAAATAAATGCCATAATACTGTCAAATTTTCTCTTGATTTACTAACAAGAATTTCCACTATGGCTCATGCCATGTCATAATGTCATATGGAGATTTGCATGTTTACTCCGTGTGAGTTCTTTTCATTTACTCTGCCTTGATTTTACAGGCCAAAGGCGCACACTTGGGTTAATTAGAGACTCTAAATGCCCATGGATCACTGTCTCTATGTGTTGATTTGTGATAGACTGGCAATCTATCCATCTCTTGCCCAAATGACGAGTGGAATTGGCTTCTGTGGTTCAGATTATAAAAACATGGATGCTCAGAACTGAACAGAGCTGGTTCTTTGGCAGAAAAAAAAAACACTAAGTGTGGCTATATGTGCTTCATTAACACTAGCTTATTTAAGATATAATCAAATAAACAAATATCCAGAGTTCAGAGTCTGCAGAACTTAATACAGGAAATGTTCACAGTAAACAATGATAAAACAAGCTGATTAGCAAACATGTATCTTTATGTGCTGCTGTTTTTCTGTATTTGCTTTATTTATATCTTACTCACTTTTATTTGTTTGAGGAAACCCAGACACCTATATTCCCTTATAGCTTTCCAGGTTTCTTTTAGGACTTGCTAAAGAGATGCTAAACTAATCTATTTTGTTCAGTTATGGTCTTTTTCTAACATTATTTCTCAATCTGAGATACAATCTCAGTTTGGTACAGTAATAAATTGTTAAAGGGTGAAATGCAAAGTCTTGTTGTGCATGTTACGCTGCCTATACCCTAGCCCCTTCACCGGAAGTTCACAGGTCACCTTCAGCTAAAAGCCAGCATACGCATTATTATTATTATTATTATTATTATTATTATTATTATTATTATTATTATTATTATTATTATTATTATTATTATTATTATTATTATTATTATTATCATTAATTAATAATATGATTAATAAGAATAAGAATACTGTATGCAATACACACTAAGCTACTGCCCACCTATTGTTCTGTTGTTCCCGAGGAGCCCTGAACGCAGCCTGAGACCGACTTTTAAATTTACTAGCGATAATTTCATGAAAGTTTTGCTATATTTAGCGAGTCTATCAGGTAAGCGGTCATGTTGCCATTTTTAAATTAATTCAATATTTAAATCCTCGTTATAATCCATATACGTCTTGCAAGAAATAGTTAGCTAGCACTACTTTTTACTTTAATATTTTAATCCATAAATTAGCCAACATTCGTTAGTTGTCTGTCAGTTAAGGGTTAGCCACTTAGCCGACTAACATTTTTTGTTTGTGTTGCATTTGTCTTTACTTAAGTTAGTAAGAAAGTAAAAAATTGTGTTTTGTCACATAAATCATAATCCGGCATATTGTGAGTGATATTTTGAGTATAACGTTTTTTAGATACTTACTTTACATTTGCCACCTACTGAAATATGGTTGTTAGATATAATCCAACATAATTAGCTGTTTATTTTTTTAATTAAAAATTGCATCACGTTTGGATAGACAATGTTTAGCATAGTTAAATCTTTTGCCATGCCATTAAGGAGCTTCATTGATGAAGATAAAGTCGTCACACATTTATTTAACTCAGTCTTAGATTAAACCGATTCTTATCAAGTGTCCTGGAACAAGTTATTCAAGAGTTCACCTCAGTGTTATTTGATTTGACAATTCAGAGTTAAATATGTTTACATGTGAATTAGTTACTGCAAATTTGCAGTAATATTTACAACCTAATGGAAGAAGCAACACAACCAGCAAAACCCCTGGTTCCACCAGGAATAATGAAGAAGACAGGGTACAAGATAGGTCTGGCACAGGAAACGCCCCATGGGGTAAGAATAGCTGCTGGTACCCTCCTAATTTTCCATTGGTATTTCAGGATTCACACCAAGTATATTTGAATGCAATATTTCCTAGGCAAGCTTCTTTCAATGTTACATTGATCACTGTTGTTAAGTGAGGTTCTACTTATTCTAATATTCTCATGTTAGCATTTTTTCACTCTGAAACAGAAGGTAAAGTTGGGCAGTAGTATAATGCATCTAATTACCAAGGTTTTAGTTAGTTTAGATAGAGGACATGAAGAACACCTTATATCTCTGTACAAATCTGCCATACCTATCTTTCACATTGAATCGTGCGCTTTACATACATTTATATATTATTCTCTCTATTTTTCTCTCTGCAGTTATTACATGTAAGTATTATGTGTATGTGTATATAGTAAATATATAGTATGCATCATAGTCTGTGTATTTTCACGTACACATACTCATGCTTCTCCTCTTTCTATTTAACTGTTGCAAATACATGATGTATCGCCGATAAAGTTGACTTTTGACTTTTAAATATGTAGCTAATACTTTTAATGCAATATTTATCTTTTTTCCTATGCAATAGGTAGAACATCCACCTGCCAATGAAAGCCAGTTTGCATCAAAAAACAAAAGAACTCTCAGTAAACCATTCACTTTGGAGTCTGATTTATTTGAGGTTTCAATTGCAGGTACAGAGGATATCTTATTCTCATATAATTTTTTAATTAATGGATTTATAGACATAAAAGCAACAAACAAAGGCTAACAGGTCAACAAGATGTTAAACTTATTTAACCCACTGACATCTCAGTTCCCTTTATCTGGTCTAATTACAGTATAGAATCCGTTTGATATTCAATTTAGAAAATGTTGTATAATTAGTCTCACATACTGTACATATTACATGTACAACAATTGAATGACAATTGAATGTGTTACAGATGCAAAATTGAACATCAGCATGCTGTTTACACAATTTGCTGAATTCTTAAGGTAGGTCATATATCTGCAGCTGCATTTATATTGCCAAAAACATGCAAATGTCAGCAAATATGTTTCAGTCAATTCAACTCAGCTGTACAGTATTAGATGTAAACAACTTAGTTCCATATACTGTCTGCCAACATAATTGTTATAGGCTAATGTCTAAATTATATTATATTTATATTATATTGTCTATAATATTAGGGTTTGACATTTTTAGCCTTGGCTCAGAGGAGCCTAGGCTTACGTGAAGCGCTAATAGAAAACAATATTTATTGAATTCAGGGAACTCCCCAATAAGTATAGATGTACAAAACAGGAGGAGGATACAGGCTTTAACAGACTGAAAATTAAATCAGAGTAATAAATAATGAACCAAAAATAGCCAACAGATAAGAACTGGAAATGACTAACTGCTTGAGGACAAAATAACGTGCAGAAAAACAGAAACAAGAAGTGTCAATGGTTTACTAAACATTACTTAAAATACTGTACTTGTTTCTAAATACTAATTAACTAACTCATAATATGGCAGTTTGGACACATTGAGAATGACCAAAATGTAAACGTTTAAAACTAAACACTAAAAAAGTGGCACTAGAGGAGAACTTTTTAACTCAAACTTAGACAAAGTTTTGAAACACAAAATTACAATGTGATTTCAATTGAATTCATAAAAATGCAAGAATGAACTAACAAATGTAACTCTTTATAAACTCATATAAAATGACAAAACATGATAGAGACAAATTCACTGCTAAGCAGGAACAAACAAGGTAAACCAACAAGTTACTGTGTAACCAAAAAAAAGAAACAATAATAGTTGAACGTTTATTGATCCAAGCAGTGTGGGAAATTTATCACTGCATTTACAGTACGTGGTGCCCAGGGGATAATGTGAAAGTCTTGCTCAGGAACACACCAGGTTCTAGAGGCAGGGAGCAGACCGGGGACATTCTGCTTCCTCGGCTGATGCTCTACATTACCTACTGAGCTACCAGGCATTAAGTCCCTCCACAAGCTGAAGGACTGAACTGTCACAAACTGAATTATTCAGACCTCTACAGTATGTTGCATGTTGTGTTTGTGTTTGAGGTTGTGATAGATTGTGGGTACTTTTGATAAATTGGGTTACAAGTCTTCCTGTTTAGATGAATGAGATACACAGTATGAACCCTATAATAATTGTCGATAACGAGTCACTGGGAAAGGTTTATGACATGACTGGTGGTCTGGTAAACACAGTGAATGGCAAATTGTAAATTATACTAAGCAACATGCTCTGCCCTTTATTATAATTTTATAAAAAAAACATACTATTAAACTGTAAAACTCCTGCACCTTCAGCTTTCTAAACCGTAGATTTTATTAGATTAAGTTTTCCCAATGTACAGAAGGCTTTGAGCCTGAAATACACAGGAGACACCATAAACAGCATTAATTATATATATATATATATATATATATAGCGCCTTGGCAAATCAAAAATCTAAATTTTAGCTTATGAGTCCACTAATGTCACCTGTATCAGCTTCTGATTAATAAGAGCTTAGCTTGTTATGTTGTAATTTGTTTTAGCATTAAGGCTACCGCAGACAACTCCCAGATGAAAGAGCTGGAGGGAATTTTGAGAGAAGCTCAAAACCATGAATGCTACTTGAAGGAGAAGAAAGAACATCTGACACAAACATTAACTCTGATTTCTGAAAAACTGCAGAATGGAACTTAGAATGTTTGACTGTAACTTACATTTTGTTGACATGTTTGATATATTTAAGTTTTTTAGTAGAAAGTCATTTTGATAAGATTTTATATATTGTAACACACAAACTATAACCAAATTATTAATTCTTCATTAAAGGATGGCGGTTTGGGATGTAGTCTAAATGAATATGACTGAATGTAAATCTCTTTGTAAATAACATTTAACAGAATGTTCAAGTGTTTACGTGTTTGTAGTATTATTTGCAAAAATTAAAAACTTTCTATCTAGTAAAAAATATTTTCATTTTGTTATTAATAGTAAACCAGTAATTCTTATTAATAAGAGCTCAGCTTGTTATGTTGTAATTTGTTTTAGCATTAAGGCTACCGCAGACAACTCCCAGATGAAAGAGCTGGAGGGAATTTTGAGAGAAGCTCAAAACCATGAATGCTACTTGAAGGAGGAGAAAGAACATCTGACACAAACATTAACTCTGATTTCACTTTCCAGTATTCTCTCGTTCAGCTTATCCCGTTGCCGACCCAGTTCCGTGTTCCCGACTACCGCTTCTCGTCTGATCCTGACCGGTACTGTAAACCCCTTGTTGCTGTTGCTGAACTCTGCATGTTACTGGAACTGTCTTAGCCTGTCGATTTGGACTTGGAAATCTGAGCCTCCTGTTTTTGACCCACGCCTGCTGTCAGAACCGATCACACCTGTGCCTCCTATACCTCAATCCTGTGTTCATCCGTGCATGACCTGGACTGTCTGTGATTAGGAAAACTGCATTAAAACCCTTGAGCTTTACCACCTGTCTGCTGTCTCAGCACTGTGAATTTGGGTCCGCTCTCTGCCGTTTTCCTGACAGAACGATCTGGCCAGACTTGGACCCAGCCAGTGCTCAGCCTCCGTCCAGGTCAATGACTGGTTTTCTTTTTCTTTTCTTACCCGTCCGTTCAGCTGCAAGTACTAATCCCTCGCGGGAAGAATGGAGTTTTCATGCCCGAGTCTGCCGGTGGATATCCGCGGAGACCTCGAGAGGTTAACTAAGAAATATGCGAAAACACCCAGCCTTGAGGTCCGTCTCCGTCACGTAAAACAGGGCACCGAGTTGTTGACGGCTGAGTATTGGTGACGTGAGTATCCCGGAGTGCAGGCATTCTATTAGAGACTTCATTCGCTGCAGAGGGATTTGGCATGCACTCTGCACGCATCGTCCGCCTGTGTCTCCACAGCTACTCCTGCTGCCATTTCATCGCTTCACGTCTCCGTTCCTGTTGCCACTCCGGCGGTTCACGCTCCTGTTCCCGTTCCTGTCGCCGCTCTGGCGGTTCAAGCTCCCGTTCCTATTGCCGCTCTAGTGGTTCACGTTCCCGTTCCTGTCCCCGTTTCATCGGCTCCAGCCCAAGCCCCGGATGCCGCCATCTCTGCCCGCCACGCGGACCCAGTCAGGGAAACCCAGCCCGCGCCGCTCACCGCGCCTCAGCCGACAGCCAGTCGCCAGTCACGTTTCCAGGGTCCCACGTCCAGAGACCGCGGTCACAGTCTCCGACTGACTCCCTTCCCCGGCAGAGGATTTCTCCGTCCTGCTGGCCGTCTCACGTTGATAGCAGGCATCCCAGACAGCGTCGTCCAGCGGATCCACCCTCACTGCTCTTCCCCAGTGTTATTCCTTTTTGCTCACCTCATGAACACCATCGAAGTGACATTAGATCAGAGCAAAAGGGGACAACTGTTTGAGGAGGCGGCCGCTCTCATCCTGAGGGAACCTGCCCTGCATGAGGCCCTGCAACTCCCTGGCCTGCAGCCAGCAGCCACACCAGTTCCTGCGTTGCAGTCAGGTCAGTCATGTCACGCTCAGAGCCCAGCTCAGTCGTGTCATTCTCAGAGCCCAGCTCAGTCAAGTCATGCTCAGGTTCCAGCCCAGTCAAGCCGTTCCTGTTCCTGTCGGCTCCACGGAGGACGCCGTTCCTGTTCTTGCCGCAGTTCCAGGAGGAGGTCGCGCCTGCTCCAGCTTTGGTTCCTGTCGACCTCCAGGAGAAGGTCGTTGCAGCTCCAGCTTTGGTTCCTGTCGACCTCCAGGAGGAGGTCATTCCAGCTCCAGCTTTGGTTCCTGTCGGCCTCCAGGAGGCGATCGTTCCAGCTTCTGTTCCTGTCGGCCTCCAGGAGGAGGTTCCGGGCTTCGGGAACACCAGCCAAGGGACCGCTCCTGGAGCTCCGGGTGGTCCGGTAGAGACCACGTCCTCTTTCATCCCGGTGAGCCCGGACTGGTTCAGGGCAGCCCGGAGCCTGGGGTTTCCTTGGACACAGGAGCCTGCGGAGACACGTTCATCTCTGCTCTTTGTGGTCCGGCTACGTCTGCCTCTAAACCTGGTGGCCCGGCACGGGTCACGTCCGCAGATGCAGCTCCTGGTGGCCCGGCACGGGTCACGTCCGCAGATGCAGCTCCTGGTGGACCGGCACGGGTCACGTCCGCAGATGCAGCTCCTGGGGGTCCGGTCACGTCCGCAAATGCAGCTCCTGGTGGTCCGGTCACATCCGCAGATGCAGCTCCCAGTGGTCTGGCACCGGCCACGCCTGCATCGGTTCCTGGTGGCCCGGCACCGGCCACGCTTGCATCGGTTCCTGGTGGCCCGGCACCGGCCATGCCTGCATCGGTTCCTGGTGGCCCGGCACCGGCCACGCCTGGTGGTCCTGTCGGGACCACGTTTGCCCCGGCTCCTGTTGGTCCAGCGTCAGCTGCGTCCATCCCGGCTCCGCGTATGGTTTCGTCTCCACGCCGGTCCTCGTCTCTGGTCCTGGTACCAACGTCACGTCCGTCTCGGACTCGTATTCCGGCCTGGTGGCCTCGCCCTCAGCGCCTCCTGCCGTTTGGGTGGCGCTCCCTCATTCAGCGCCATCCGCCTCGGCTCCGCTGTCGTCACGGCCGCTCCCCTGGGGATCGTCCCCTCCCGCCTACCGTTCCAGCCCAGCGGCTGCTGGGTTGGGAGAATCTCCTGCTACCGCCCTCCACGGGAGGGGGTTTCTGAGTCTGGAGGGGTTCCTGGAAATGTATATGTTTGGACCCATGATGGACCCTTGTTTTGAAAAAAATTCTCCTACTCACCCACAAAGCACTTAATGATAAAGCTCCTTCTCATCTTAAAGACCTCATAGTTCCCTGCTCCCAGCAGAACACTTCGTTCTTAGGGCCTTGGGCTACTTGTGATTCCTAGAGTATTTAAATGTAGAACGGGAGGCATAGCTTTTAGCTACCAAGCTCCTCTCCTGTGGAACCAGCTGCCTCTTCAAGTTTGAGGAGCTGACACACTTTCCACCTTTAAGATCAGGCTTAAAGCCTTCCTTTTTGATAAAGCTTATAGTTAGAGATGGTTCAGGTCACTGGCAATGATTGTTAGTCACAGGAACCATCTCTTAGTTAAGCTGCAATAGACATAGACTGCTGGGGGACTAAATTTATACACTGAGCTCCTCTGTTTCCTTCTACCTCTTCTGTCCAATAACCTCCCCTCATAGTTGTATATTCAACTAACCTTGTCTCTTTCTCTCCAGTAGTATTGCTTCTCCCCCGCTCTCTCTCTCTCCTCCATTCTGTCCTCACCTACAGGTATCATCGGACTCAGAGCTTTGTTTCTGTGATGGGCAGCTGCAGATCCAACCATCCTGCCAGTATCTAGTCCCTATTCCAACTATCCTGCCTGTGCTCTGTTGTTGCTTGTTGTAATGGAAAAATTTTACCTTAGTGCTATTTCTTATCCAACACACTCGTCATGTGCTGGTTAGGTGCAATACTGAACATTCTTACACAAACAAATAATCTCTTGTGCCCTGACGTACATCAAGTCTAAACATCTGATGTTACATTTGACTGACTAATAATTTATGATATATGTTTGGCAGAAGCAACTTGAGGATCGTGGGCTCTTTGCATCACACCTCCGTGGTGTGTGCACTGATCTCCCCAGCTGGTTTTTGGTTTGTTGATGTGCACGATCAACATCCATGCTTTTTATTTGCTTTCCCCATTATTTTTATTTTCTTTATTATTTCAATAAATCGCACAAAAGGACAACTCTCTCTCATCTGCTTCCTCGTGGAAAATTTCCACCACAGAAATTGGCGTCTACGAACAGGATCCGCTGCAGGTCATCTGGACGGTGTGACCAGGGACGATAGTCCTGAGGACTAGGGTCGCTCAGCCTCCAAACCTCTACAGCTGTTCTGAGTGGGAGGACTGCTCACCCATCTGGATCGCCTCTGACGAGATCCAACAAACACAAAATCCAACCTCTACTCGGCCCGGTGAGAGAGATTCCGTTTTGTTGTGACTTATCGGAGAAAAAAAAAAAAAAAAGAAAACGGGTTTGAATTTGGTTTCAGGTATTCGGGGTTTACTTGGCTCTGATCATTTGGTTTAGGGAAAGTAAGGCAAATAACAATTAATTCTAAAGCATCCCCTACTAGACTAAAACATAAAAGAAAACATAATTAGGATTAGAGGTGATAATATTTCTGAAACGACTATTTGGCAGAAAACATCTAAAATATAAAAATTAGGACCAAACAAATTTTTTTTTTTTTAAATTTTAAATTTAATATTCGGGTAGAAAAATTAATTAGTCTGCCCTGGTGGCCGAGACGGTGGTTGCTAAGGGTTGGCTTGTGGAACCGAGCTTGTTTTGTCTGTACTGAGGATACAGACCAGTGTGCAAATCTGAGCGCAGTCCAAAGGGAGTGGACAAGAAATAAAAAACGGCTTCTGAAATACGGAGCGCGTTTGCAGGGGGAAGTGTTTTTGAGATACGAGGGACCCGGGTCTTAGAGGGGCCTGACGGTGAGGGAGCACTTCCGAGAACCCTGTCGCTGATATGAGCGGTTCCCTTTCTACGGAGACGTCCGTGGAAGAGAAATTTTGAGAAAAGGTTCCGGCCGGAACACAAAAAAGTCTAAGGCAGAAAACCGCCGGGACTCTGAAAGATGGGTTCGGGGCGATCTAAGTCTCCACCACCAGACTGCAGCATTACAAACATTACAAAAGTAAAAGGTAAATATGGTTATTAGTGCGTTTCATGTTTCCATGAGTGGGAAACTGGTTATGGGTTCAAAAGGACAATCGCTTTGTGTAAAAGGACATACGCACCTTAGAAAGAAAAATTATATGCAAAAGATGAGATTTGAAAAGCAAAACTATCAAAACTAAACCCCTAAAAGAAACAAAAGAGAGATGAGAGTAACAGAAAAAAAGGAGATAACAACTCTGGGGAAGAATTGTTTGCACTCTGCCACACACACACATACACACACCACACACACACATATCATGTCAAGAGCAAACGCTCCCATTGTTTCTGCTCTTTGTCCTAATGCAGAACTGAGCGCGATGAGGGTAAATCCGGATCTGGACTCCTTTCCCACCATCAGCAGAAGAACCGAAGGAGAAGAAGCGCCTGACCAACAACCAGAACGGAGTGGAAGCTCTGACACCACAGCAGCTGGAGGACACAGACCCCAGCATGGACGCCTCAGCGACTTCCACAACGTCTGCAGCCATCACGTTCTGGGCTCATCAGATGAACCAGCTACTACAAGCCCTGCACCAGCAGGAAAAGACTGAAGCTTCAGAGGCCGTGAAACTGTCACACAAACGTATGAGTCTGATACAGACACCTGCTAATGACAATCAGCAAATTAAAACAAGGACAGACAAACAGCAGAGTGAACTCCATCTGAGAAGACGTGCTCTGACACAGACACTGGTTGAAACAACAGGAGAGGCTTCAGACGTGATCGGCCCAAAAGAGCTGCATGCGAGGATCCAGGAAAGGTCTGTCATCGAGGAACAACTGTCCCATTGAAAGGCTTCACCCACTGGCGCTCACATCAGACTGATGGTTGGGGAAGGAGGAAGGTGACGGTTCCTTTTCATGTGACGTAGAAGACGGTACGTCGGTACGTACACACACACACACACATTCATACACGCAACGAAGAAACACGCTTACAGCTGATACACGCTCAAATTCATGTTCATGCTTATCTGCTCGCAATGAAGAATCGCTTTTTCCTCAAAACATCCCACAGAGTGATTTTAAAATGATGACAAACAGCTAAATGACAACTGCTGCATGACTTTGCAGTCTGATGGGTTTAAACTATTTTAACTTGCAACAAATTCAGTAATAAAATCCTCCATGTTTTTAAAAAGATTTGTGTACACTATAGGTTTGTCTGGCCAGACTGTAGAAAACAAAACAGACTATAGAAAAACAAAACCAGACTATAGGAAAACAAAACAGACCATAGGAAGACTGAAACTGACTGAAACAGACTATTAATGACTATTAAAGGGAAGACGACTATTAGAGAGAAGTAGTAATAATTACTGTACGTACCAGACTATTAAAGAAAAACCTATTCTTTCACTGTCTTGTGCAACATCTGACAGCAAGACACCTTAACATTAATTTTTGCTTTCAAACTTATGCCCAGTTAAAGTTTTAGGAAGAGATCTCATGTGTAAATTAGGTATTTGATTGATTTCCACTCCAGACGGAGTGCAGGTTACATCTACAGACATTCTAAATAATCCCTCTTTTGTTGGTGTTAACTTCAGCTCAGCTGTGCTCTTATCATTGGCTGCTGAGGGGGGGCTGTAACTGAGGCCCTCACACAGGCTGCATCACAGCTTGTTTATGATTTCACACACACAAACACACAAACTGACCTCAACTTCCCTCTATTGAGATGAACACAAGTCTGCGCTTGCGATTTCTTTTACTAACGAACAAAAAGGTTTTTTTGATTTTTATTCTACAGTTCCACACGTCCTTCTGTGAAAACATGATGGAGACAGATGCAGGACGTGGGTTCTTTTGTGAACAGATGTCAACGGGGTGGAGACTGGTGAACGACTTCTGACCCCATGTGACGTATTCACCTACTTTGCATACTTTTAGAAAACTTTTTTTATTCTGCCCGTCATGTGCAGCAAACAGTGAACTTGGTTCCTCCACATTCTAATGACACACACTACATGCTTTTTTTTTTTTTCAGAGGACGCTCTGACCCAACACTCAGCCTTACAGGAAGCTCCTGCTTCCCTGTGGCTCACACACAGACATGATGTAGGTTCGATCAGAGGATGTGAACCAGTGGTCATCACACCTAAATCTGACCACAGACCATGTAAACAACAACACCCTCTTAAAGGAAGCCATAGATGGTGTTACTGCAGACACCACTAAGATACTGAATCATTGGATGCTACATGCCACAAAGAGAGCCTGTCTAAATTACAGTTTGTTCAGACAAAGGTCATTTTTCTGGGTCATTGTAATTACAGCTGATGGCAAATCCATCTCACCCAACAGAGTTGAAGCAATTTGAAACCTGCCTAAACCGTGCACGTAAAAACAGCTGATATCTGTTCTAGGTCTTTGTTCTTATTGTAGGACTTTCGTTCCTAACTTTACCTTCTCTGAGGCCCCACTCAGGGTTCTGATGCAGACGTCTTCACCGTCCACTTCTTGTCTCACGTGGACGTCTGAGGCTGAACAACGTTCACCGACCTCATGCTTGCTCTTCAGTCGGCTCCTACTTTGGGTCTTCCTGATCTGACCCTACGCAACCTTTCACTCAAACAGTGGATGAGAAATCAGGTTGTACGACTTCTGTTCTTTTGTCCTCATACTTTGATTCTTTTGAAATAGATCTTTCTACAGCCCGATGGCTTAGATGCAACACCACCTTACTCAACATGCTGAACATTACTATCAAGAGTCCGTCTTGAAGTCTAGTGCTTTGCTAAGACACTACTCTGCTCAGGCTGCAGAGTTGATCGCGTTGACTGAAGCTAGTAAACTAGCAGAAGGAGAGTCTGTTACCATCTACACAGACTCTACAGATGCTCTGTGGAAGCATAGGAAGCTTTTGAAGTCTGATTGCAAACCTATTTTACATCATGATTAGGTTCTGTTTTGCTGGACATTGTCCTGCTTCCTACAGCTAATGCTGTTTTTAACCGTCCGACTCACACCATCAGTGACGACTTTGTTTCTGCCGACATGCAGCTGCAGACGCTGCTGCGAAGGTTGCTGCCCAACAACCCCTCCCTCTCCTGATCCTTGTGTCCTCTCCTGATCCTCATTTCCCTCTCCAACTCTCTCTACCTTTCCTCCTCTCTCTCCCTGTGCTTTGAACATTTTCTACCTCACAGGAACACAGACTCTGGAAGACGAATGGTTCCACCTGTAGCCATGGAGTCTGGTTTGGGCCTGATGGAAGCCGAGCCGCCCAAACACTTTTTCCCCACAATTCAGATTTCCCAACAGGTGAAAACAGTCGACAGGACCATTACACCATCCAACCAGGGGACTGGGTGATCGTTGAGGAGTTCAGGAGGAAGCACTGGGACTCCAAACAGGGGCGAGGCCCCTTCCAGGACCTTCTGACGACCCACACGGCTGTAAAGATCGCAGAAAGAGTGACTTGGATCCAACTCCATCCAGGAAGGTCCCGGATCCAACAGACAACCCTCCATCTACATCTACACCACACGGAGAAAACCACCACTGACGAAAAGAAGTGAGAAGGACGACCCTCGCTGTGCTCACACACGCACTGAGGCGAGGCTGCGTTGACCGTTCAGCTAAAGGTGTGAGCCAAGCGCCGCCTGAAGCTGCGCCGGTGAATCACACTATAAGACCATACATCTACACACACGTTCCTGAGAAAACACACACACGAGCAGCCTTGAGTTGACGCTGGACGTGTAGACTCTTCACATCACGGGAGTGACAGTGACTAAGACAACATTGGGAGGAAACCTGGCGGTGATAACAAATCCCAAGTGTCTCTGTGATCATCTGATCACAACCTGAAGAACTCCAACGTACTGGCAATACATCAACACACAGGTTGGAAACAATCTAACGCTACTGTTCAACAGGACGAAGCAGATTGTTACGAGACATCAAGTGTAACCATGCTTTGTTAGAATTAAATTTATGTTACTCTGATTATTGCCTTTATCACATGATGTTTCCTTGTAACTTTACACACTATTTTTGAATGAGAAAATTAACAACAACAACAACACTGAGTTTAAATATCCTAAAGTTGATTTGGTGTTTAATTTGCTCACAATCACTTTATTCACTGCTACAATTAGTTTTTATCTATCAAGACAACACAAGCAGAAATATGCATCATCATTCTGGTTAAATCCCTGAATCTTCTATTCGCTCTAGACGCAAATGTACAATTAAAGATCCGAAAGCATGAAATCTATCTTAACATTATATGAAACAGAACCCCATCCGAAACCTATGGCTATCATACATTAATTGTCTTTATTACATTACAGTTGAATGGCCGTAGACACGTTAGCAGAGAAAAGAGGCGTTTGTGTTATGTTTGAAGACGCATGTTGTACTTACAACCAGAATAACACTGATTCTAATAGTATTGTGGCGAGATCGTGGGCTCTTTGCATCACACCTCCGTGGTGTGTGCACTGATCTCCCCAGCTGGTTTTTGGTTTGTTTATGTGCATGATCAACATCCATGCTTTTTATTTGCTTTCCCCATTATTTTTATTTTCTTTATTATTTCAATAAATCGCACAAAAGGACAACTCTCTCTCATCTGCTTCTTCATGGAAAATTTCCACCACACTTGTTCTTGTTGCTGTGTTTTTCTCTCTTTCTCTATCCCCTCACCCCAACCAGTCAAGGCAGATGGCCGTGACTTTAATGTGATTTGGCGCTATATAAATTAAATTGAATTGGAAATTGAATTGAACCTGTGGAGACTCCCTCATGGGTTACTTAACGCTACTCTGCCTCAGCTCCGTTCGGCTCCCTGGTTCCTGGCCCTACCCTTCTGGCTCGCCCCACGCTCTTCTGCCGGGCTGGTGGTCCCGCCTTCAGCCACAATGGTGGCACTGCCTCCTTCGTCATCAGCCACCTTGACTCGCCAGTATCCTAGACTCGCTCCCTGCGAGCTCTGGGAGGCAGGGTGTGCCGTTCAGGCCCAGTGGCTGCTGGTTGCTCAAATTCCCATGTCGAGCTACAAGTGAACTTTTTCTCCAGAAAGCAGCTGGAGGGGGAATCTCTCCAGGAATATTTGCATGCCCTTTTCTGTTTAATGGAAAAGGTAGTACAAAGAACCCCAACGGGTATGATTAATTTCACCATTCTTTTAAGAGATCAGTTTATTGAATATGTACTCGATCCAACCTTACGCAGAGAGTCGAAGCGACTTGCCAGACAGAATCCTGATTATACTCTACTGGACATTAGACAGGAAGCAATTAGGTGGGAGCGGGAAGGACAGCCCTTTAGTACAGGGGCAAGGAGTTCTCCGTACCATCAATTTGTGCTGTACAAAGCTCTCATGGTAGGGGGGTGGAATGCTCCATCTAATTCACCTGTCCCCGAAGGGCCTTTAAATTGACAGCAACAGAGGAGAGGAAAAACTCCCTCTCTAACGAGAAAGAAACCTTCAGCAGAACCAGACTGGATGCGGCCATCTGCCTCGACCGGTTGGGGTGAGGGGATAGAGAGAAAAAAACCATAGCAACAACAACAAGCAACAACAGAGCAAGGCAAGGTGGTTGGACCAGGGACTGGGTACAGGCAGGATAGTTGGATCCGCAGCTGCCGATCACAGACACAAAGCTCTTAGTCCAATGATACCTGTAGGTGAGGACAGGGTGGAGGAGAGAACGAGAGAGAGAGCGGGGCAGAAGCACAACTACTGGAGAGAAAGAGACAAGGTTAGTTGAATATATAACAATGATGGGAGGTTATTGGACAGAAGAGGTAGAAGGAAACAGAGGAGCTCAGTGTATAAATTAGGTCCCCCAGCAGTCTATGCCTATTGCAGCTTAACTAAGAGATGGTTCCTATGACTGACAATCGTTGCCAGTGACCTGAACGATCTCTAACTATAAGCTTTATTAAAAAGGAAGGATTTAAGCCTAATCTTAAAGGTGGAGAGTGTGTCAGCTTCTTGAACCTGAAGAGGGAGCTGGTTCCAGAGGAGAGGAGCTTGGTAGCTAAAAGCTCTGCCTCCCGTTCTACATTTAAAGACTCTAGGAACCACAGGTAGCCCAGCGCTCTGAGAACAAAGCGTTCTGCTGGGAGCATAAGGAACTATGAGGTCTTTAAGATAAGAAGGAGCCTTATCATTGAGTACTTTGTATGTGAGTAGGATAATTTTAAATTCTATCCTACATTTTACAGGCAGAGAAGCTAATGTAATTAGTATTTGTAATGTAAAAGACAGATCCTGGTCAAAGATGACACCAAGGTTCCTCACAGTAGAATCTGAAGGTAATGTTATGCCATCCAGGGTGGCTATCTGACTCAATAGTGTCTCTCTCAGATTTTTAGGCCCAACAATAAGAATTTCCGTTTTATCTGAATTTAGTTGAAGGACGTTTTGGGACATCCAGGATTTGATTTGATTTGAAATATGTCTAACTACAGCTCCATGAAGCTAGAGTTTGTGGCGCTAAAATGGGCAATGACTGAAAAATTCAGGGACTACTTACAGTACTGGCCAGAAATGTGTTTTTTGTTTAGCATTGTTTGGACCGACAACAACCCTCTGCGTCATTTAACTACAGCTAAGTTAGGAGCCACAGAACAGAGGTGGGCATCCTAGTTAGCTCCTTTTGACTACACCATTCACTATCGGTCTGGCCGGAATAGTGTAAATGTTGATATACTGTCCAGAAGACACCCTGTAATTTCTCAAGATATAGAGCAGTCTGCTGTTGGAACACACATTCCGGAGGCACTACAGGGGACCTTAAGGCAACAGGCCCATCATATGGTAAACCAAGCAGCTGTTCCTGCATTCCCTGACCACTCAGCGGAGGATCTCACAGCCCTCCAGGAGGCTGACCCTGTTATCAGCAAGTTTGTGTCTTTTTGGGGTAACCATAGACATCCAGTTTGGGAAGAAAGAGCTAAATTGTCGGTGGGAAAGGAATCCAGATCCAGATTTACCCTCATCTTGCTCAATTCTGCATTAGGATAGAGAGCAGAAGCAATGGGAGCATTTGCTAGTTTTGCTTTTTTCAAATCTCTTGTTCTTTTTTTTAAGATGTCCTTTACACTAAGTGATTCTCCTTTTGAACCCATAACCAAATTCCCACTCATGGAAACATGAAACGCACTAATAACCATATTTACTCGTCATTAATTTTGTAAGGTTGCTGTCCGGTGGTGAAGACTAAGATTGCCCCAAACCCATCTTTCAGAGTTCAGCGGTTTCCTGCCTTACATTTTTTTGTGTTTTCCGACCGGAACATTCCCAAAATGGCTTTTTTTGGACATCTCCGTAAAAAGGGAACCAACCTGATCTGGCGAAGTATTTCCTCAACGTTAGGGCCCTCTAAGACCCAGGTCCCTCGTATCTAGAAAAAAATTCACTTTGCAAACGCGCTCCATCTTTCAGAAGCCATCTTTTATACTCAGTCACCCACGTGTGGACCACGCACAGATCAAAAAACCTTGTCTGTACCCTCAGTACTGACGAAAACTTGGTTCCACGAGCCAACCCTTAGCAACCGACGTCTCACCACCCAGAGCAGACTTTGACCTAATTAAGAAACGGTATTAATGTGATTTTTTATTTTAATCTAATCAATTTTCCTAATCGAAATTAGCGTTTTAACCAAATAGAAGATTTTTTTTCAACCAATTCAAATATTTCAGCCAAATTTTAAAAAAAGTTCCAATCTTTTGTATTTTCCAAATCAAATCAATCACCACAAAGAAATCTCTCTCACCGGGCCGACCGAAGTTAAGACTTGAGTTTTAACTTGAGTTTGTTGGATCTTGTCAGAGGTGATCTAGAACTCTCCAACTCTGAATGTCTGTAGAGGTTTGGAGGCTGAGCGACCCTATTCCTCGGGACTATCCTCCCTTGTCACACCATTCAGACGACCTGCAGCGAATCCTGTTCGTGGATACCCAAATTGTGGAGGTAAATTTCCCATCATCTCATCTGTGATGATAACGTATATTATGTGTTATATCTGTGATGATAATGTGACGTTATCATCTGTGTCCAATCAATCATTAGTTTTGCTATTCCAGTTTCCACTGCTCACTTTGTTCCTCCACCAGATTGTTTTCGCACGTTCCTGTGTCAACTCTCCAGTGTCTTTTTTTAGTAAGTCTCACCAGTGTACCGCTGTAGTTTTTGTTCTTGACTTTGCCTTGCCTGCTCCCTCGGTTCTGGTGTTTGGATTTTGACTTGTGTTTGACCTCTGCTGAAAACTGACTACTTATCGCCCGATCCCTGTCTGTACTGCTACTATGATCTATGCAACCTGTGTACTGGCCTTTGTCTGCCTGATCACAGAGTATCTTTAAAGCCTACAACAACTTCCTTTGTTTGTGCTGTGCACTTGGGCCCTGTTTCCTGACAAAAATTTAAAAAAATATTTTTTAAGGCAACCAGTTTCCACAAAACCTTTGAGTGAACTCAGCCAACTTACAGTGCAGCAGAATGTCTTGCATTTTGTAATTTGGAGGAGTTTTTGGTCATACTGTGTTTATTTGCAATAATTTGGAATTTCATCGTCTCTCTTTGAGTTTCTCTTCTAGGGTTATTGAGTCACTGCCAAGCCCTCTGAAAACCCTGTAACAAAGGGAAGTATTTCACCACTTTGTGTACCTCACGTGTTCTACTTAACATATGCTTTGTTACTGCTACTGTCATCCATACAGATGGAGCAGTTCGTTTTTGCTGATTTCAGTCAACTGTCAGTCACTTATCACACCCTCATCAGCTGACTGTCAGCAGCCCCCCTCCTTGGTCTGTCTGGGGAAGGTGTTAAAAATGTTAATAAGGCCACCCCCATTTTAGCACCAAAGACACAAATCCAGGGTAAAACCAAAAGGTGGAGCTTTAGTACTTGAGCTGTAGAGTTAGGGTCAAACAGCAAGTATAGGCACATTTCTGAGAACAGGACATAGATCTGATAATGTCAGTTCTACACTGTTTGTTGGAGCAGACAGACAAACAGACAGACAGACAGACAATAGTCTGTCTAAACAGTCAACTAAAAAGTTGAGAAAACTTGAAAAGTTGACATCATGTCAGAATTTAATGTTGTACTAACTTTTTTTTAATCATAGATAAGCATCGGCAGCTCACGCTGCCACAGCTGCCAAACTACCTTCTGGAGGTTTATCAGTTACTGGCTGTATTAGGTTGAGTTGGACTTCAAAAAAGTACCTAATGAAATTATTAAATTCTCATTCTATATATATTATTCATATTCACTTAAATGTAGTGTCAGTCTGCCTGCTTCAGGAGCTGTTTTAAAGTAAAAAAAAAACATTTCAGTGTTCTAATCAAGCTTAGATGAACATAACAATAGAGAGCCTCTTTTCAGACAGAACGACCAATCCACAGCACTAGTTAGACTGGTTTTACACCACCCCCTTCTCCCCAAAGCACCAGAGTCTCGCAGTGCTTTTACCTGATGTGATGTAACCAGATACATTTGTGATCTACTTCATCCATCCATCACTTATAAGAGCCTAGTGGTTAAAGCACACAACTTCTCACCCACAGTTTTTAAATAAACTGTTTTTGTTAGTTGGTGGTTTAAAAAAAGAAACCTTTAGATCCTAAAGCCATAGACTTAACACTTTCTTTTTAACAAGTTTTATTTACAGATTTTATAAACGTTCAGTTCATTTGACCATTTTCTTAACCAAGTTGTCTGAAAGTTGGGTCACTACATTCTTTTAGAGCAGAAATGTTTCTCAAGGAGCTTCTACATTATATGTCCTTCATGGGGGACATGGTCTTCACACCTTCTCACAGTCCTTTGTTCAACTGATGAGCCAGTTCTTTACAGGTGTGAAGTGAAGCCTACTGTAAATAGAGGATAGTGCCTAACTTTACTCAGATTGAAGGTTCCTGCACTTTTGGTAATGTTTCTGCTTTAAGAAAAGTCTGTAAGTTAACTTGAAAATTATTGAGCAGTCACAATCAGCCGATTGCGGTGACATTTGGCAGTAAAAGGTGACTGAAATGACACAGAACTGAAAGAATATCAGCTGGCATAACTCATAACACATATGTATGCAGATCTCTGTATTTTGTGTCACTTGAATTTGTGTGGTAAACAAAAGACACCAGAGGCAAGTTTACACCAGGAGTCTCTAGCTGGGAGCTCCTGTGCCTAGACTGCCTACGGAGCAGCCAACTCTCACTTTGGGAGGACTACCTACGAGGCAGTCGATTCGTACGCTGCCTTACCTGATCGGCTGCCATTGTTCTGCTAACAGGGCCGTTACCTGCGCACCACAGGGGGGAGGCACGCTTAGCCACTTCAACAAAACCTGTGTGAGTCTGTGTTTCTCAGTTCTGACACAGGCCTGACAGAGGCTGTGGTCCTCTCATGGAGACATGAAAACACACAGAACCAACACTGGTACTGTGGGGCCCAAATAAGGCCCAATAGGTCTGAGGTCTGTCAGAAGGAAGCACGGAACCTTGTGTGTGAGCCTGTGTTCATCAGCCCTGTCACAGGGTGTGCTGTGGTCCTCTCATGGAGACATGAAAACACACAGCAAAAACACTGGTACTGTGGGGCCCAATAGGCCCAAATAAGGCCCAATAGGTCTGAGGTCTGTCAGAAGGAAGCACAGAATTTTGTGTGTTCTTGTGTGTTTCTGTTACAGAAAGGAGAGCGTGCCCACTTGTATTCAATGCATGTAAATGAGTCTGCTCAGTCACAGAGCGAATGAAGCTGCTTCTCTCAAGTGCTGGAATGGGCCACATTGGAGTTCTGACTCTGTCAGTAAAAAATATTGTATGTTTCACTGTGGAAAAAAAAGACATAAAAGTAAAAAAGTTGCAGGTCTGCTCCTGTGTGTTTCTGTTACAGAAAGGAGAGCGCACCCACTTGTATTCAATGCATGTAAATGAATTTAACAACAACAGGTTAGCCAGAGTGGCTGGGTCATTGTTGCTAGGTTCATAGCTCACTTGGTAGAGCGCTTGTCTTGAGATTCAAAGGTTAGTGGTTTGATCCCTGGCCTGGGCTCTAATGATCAAAGTATATTTTTTTGCTCTGAAAAGAGCAGTGAGTGATTGAAATGTATTTACTCACTTTGTATTATTAATTTTTACTTATTCAGCTGCTGCTTGTAGGGTTTTGTTTGTTGTCATGTTTATTTAGTGCGTGTTTTTGGTTGGGTCACATGCCTTTTATTATTGGCATTTGTGTAAAAATGTTGTTTATTAACAAATGTTCCAAAAGAAAACACCTCAGGTGTGTTGATGTCTCTCTAAGATGGCAAAGTGAAACAGAGGTTCACACAGGTTTTGTTGAAGTTGGTCAGTTCCCCCCACCGCAGCTCCCAGCTCCCCCCTGTGGTGGCCTTTTACGTAACAAAGGGAGCAATTCACACCTGAGTTAGGATGTCAGGTATACCTTCGCAGAGTTTTGACTGCCCTTTAGGTTCATGAGGGGAGTAAAAAAAATCCAGGCATGCTAGTGTTAACCACTAGGCTGTTGGTCCTCTGAGGGAGACCTACTGTATGGACAGTAACTAAATTCCTTCATACAGCATTATGTTGTGTTTTTTAATTCTGTAATGCCTTGATTGTGAGAGCCCATTAATCTGTGAAGTGAGCAGACGATTATGATTTGTGAAGCCATGTGGTTTATAAGGGCAACCCCCGTATGAGTAAAAATTAAGCCAGATTGTGAACTACTAGCTCATCTTGTGTGTTTATACCAAGAAATGCAGCTTCACTTGAGTACTGGCTCAGAAACAAAGAACAGGCATGTGGGGGAGGACAAAAAGAAGAAGTGCACCAAATGCTGATGATGACATTCCCTAACCCACAACCCGTGCCTCAGGATCCTTAAGCACATGCAGTTTGGAACCCAGAGGTACTTGTTTACCGAATGTTGCAGCCAAATGAACTTAAGGAAGTTGCAGATGAACTACCTGATCCACAAAAAGCTGGAGGTGAGAAATGAGGTGAGAGATCCATAACACCATGCAAAAAGATGGTGAGTTACCCTCTGGCTGTCATATTCGCATGGAAAGTGTTTTTGCAGCTCACTCCGGCATTGATCTAGCTAATGAACCATACAAACATCTGCTAAAAACTGCTTTGTTGAATGGTCTTCATCCAGAACTGAAAAGCCGGGTAATGACTTCATGTGTGGGCTGGGAAACAGGGATTCTGACAACTACGTATATGGACACATGGTTTACATGCTAAAAGAAACAGAGTGGACTCAAGCAATAAACAGGTGGCTGCCCAGCTGATGTTCTATCAACAGGGGGGCTAACAGACTGTTGCAAGGAAGCAGTTCCAGCGTAACAGCAGCAGACAGCGCAATGATGGAAAGTCCTACACCTGCCAAGGATTTGGACATAAATCTGACATCTGTCCCTCAAGGAAAAAGAATAACAACAAGAAGAACGGGTAAAGAGAAGATCTTGGTCATATGCACCTCCGTATGGGGTGTTGAATGTAAAAGGAGCACCTATAACTAGTTTTCTTACATTTAACTAAATGCTACACAAGGTTTTCGCACATTTAGTTAAATGTGCAAAAGTCTTAACGTAAAGGTTAATTATAAATGTAAATGTTAAATGTAAATGTTAAATGATCGCAGAGTGTAAGACTGAATATTCATGAATGTGCAAGTAGACTCCACCCCTACCCTCAAACAGCACTGGTCTCAGATCAGAGACGCAAACACAAACACCTCAAACAGTGCACGCAAACCCCGCCCACATCTGACCTGGAAACTTTCGTTTAAAGCGTGGACATAACTTCAACTAGCTAGTAAAGTTAGCTAACTAATTCTCCACCGGCGCCACAGAAGTATTCTATTCAAACCTACTTAACTCCCGATTAATGGTCTTTACGACAGAACAGCAGTTTAAAGTGGAGCCTCAGCCCACACACCTGCCATTACAGCCTGTTCAATCTCCGCTAACAGAAGGGATTCGGGGCTGACGGCCATGATGGCTTCGACCTCAGGTTTCTCTCCAGTATTGTCGTCCACCGATCCAGAGTCAGATGTGGGCGGAGCTATGCGTTTGAGGTGTTTCACTCCGCGTCACTGATTTAGGATCATAGGGGGTGAAGTCTACTTAAATATTCAGTTTTACACCCAGCAATCATTTAACATTTACATTTATATTTAACGTTTACATTAAGACCTTTGCACATTTAACTAAATGTGAGAAAACATGTGTCATTTAGTTAAATGTGAGAAAACCACTTACAGTATAGGTGCCCCTTTTACATTCGGCACCCCATACCTCCGCAGGGAGTAACTGTTCAGGCACCAGGATTCCAGGCACTTCAACCTTTGGAGACGGCGGGGGCAAGTCAGACTATTGAGCAACATAAACATACACACACACACACAACTATTCCATACATTAATTAAAAAGCAGTTATCACATACCATCAATATCTCCAGTTGACATCAGATTATAAATCCCCGCCTAAATTAACTTTAAATGTGGATGGTGTAAATGTGACAGTTGTACAAAAGTCACATTGCCACCGTTTCCACCAAATAAGAAATGAATTCTTACCCTCAGGAATTCATCGTCACTGCAACAAGAAAACACAACAGCAGCGAACAATCAAGACCGGAACGTGGTCAATTTGAACATAAGAGGCATGCTTTGGTTGGGTAGACTTCATTGTCCCAGAGCTGGGAGAGCAGTTCATTATTCCACAGCTGGCAGTTGGATGTATCATATGTAGAACCTTTTTTACATGATGGTCCTAGGGCTGGAGGTGCAGCAGAAGCAACGACTCTAGGACAAATAACATGTAAGTGGTAGATTGTTTGCAAAACTTCACTGGAGAGCAAGTGGAAATTTTTAAATGACAATAAATGTTGACTTATCGTCCTGGGAATCCTGTCTGGGAGGTGAAATACAGAGCATAGCCACCTCCAGCTCTGTATCTTCATCCATTCTTTATCCAAGACTGAAATTTAGCTGTACTATACGTGTGTATATTTGTGTATTTTACACAAAAGATAGCAGAAAGGACATTACTGAAGACACTACACTCTCACCCATGGCTTCTGGGAAGGACGTGGGGGAGGAGTCTCCACGGACCACAGCTTTGCTTGTTCTGCAGGTATTGCTGGAGTTTATGCATCCTCGACCCTGGAACACAGCTTTTCTTCAGGATTAAGGCTGCATAGCCATCATTCCTGTTGTCCCAAATCTGTCTACAGGTCTGGTCAGCACGGGAACCAAAACCATCCAGCCGGTTGTCCTCCGGCACGTCTTCTGATGGGGCTGTCTTTTTAGCTTCAAAGCTCAGAAGATCCTGTATTTCCCTGAAGCTGAGGGCTGTTGGGGCAATGTGAGGGTTGTGGTAGTGCCAAGTGAATAAGCAACACCACCTAGTCTCAGAAAGGGCTGAGTCTGATTAACCTCACAGGTTTGCACCAATTATGTTGGGGATATGCAAGGAGCACAAATTATAATAATTGGATTTATAGCTCCTGAGTGGACATACCAATTATGTTTATAATTTAGATTCACAAATTTTGGTTATTAGCTTAAATATATAACTATATGACTGTAATGGAAAAATTGTACTCTAATGCTTCTTGAGGTAATTTCTGACTCTGTATAATAACCATGCATTCTGTACTTGTTGATTAGACCCAGAACTGAACATTATTAGACAAACAATCTATCTTCCTCTCAAGGTTCTGTCGCACATTAAGTGCTGACATCTAATGTTGTGTTTGACTGACCGATTGTTTATGGCTTGTGTCTGCCTTTTACCCCTGGTCTCTGGCTCCTTTCTATCTGATGCCCCACCAGACCCAAGGCTGTAGACCTTGTGTATTCCCTGTGTAATGTAAACATCTTCACCCACAGTGTGATAGGAAGATTCCACCAGGTCCCAGGAGAGAGGTTAAAAGGCAGAGACAACCTCAGAACGGGGTGATCTTTGCATTATACCTCCGTGGTGTATGTTCTGATCTCCCCAGCTGGCTTTTTGATTTGCTTTCCTCATTATTTTTATTTTCTTTATTATTTCAATAAATCGCACAAAAGGACAACTCTCTCTCATCTGCCTTTATTGCAAAGTTTCCACCACAATGACAAGGGTCTATAGTTTGGTAAGTGAAACACTTAACTATTATTTATTTATAATTATTAATTGAATTAATAATTACTTAATTAACAGGGCACCATCCTGTTACCAGGGACCAATAACCAATTTGGAATAGCCAATACAGTCTCAATTGTATTTAAGTTAGTTGAAGGGCGAACTCCGTACCATAGCCGACTCAATTCACCAGTGCTGTAAAATCATATACAAATAATCACAGACAATCGACCAATTAAATTATGAACGCTTTATTTGACAATTAGTATTAACTCCAGTGTCAACACTATCTTGAATAACTCAAATCACAACTTAATCTTATGGTGTGTTCGTCTGGACTTACTGTATGTGTATGCGCGTTACCTGAGATAAGGTGGTGTGTGTGTGTGTGTGTGTGTGTGTGTGTGTGTGTGTGTGTGTGTGTGTGTGTGTGTGTGTGTGAGAGAGTGACAGAGAGAGAGAGCGAGGAAGAGAAAGGGGGGGGGGAGTGCGCCCCCCTTTAGGGGCGTTGTAAGATGGCACAGCTGCCCGCGTGTGCCGGTGAGCCCTTTGAATGGAGCGCGCGTGTCTGGCGCTCACAGGGAAAGAAGCGTGTAAAGGAGTGTGAAGTGGGACTAGCGTGAATAAGGCTTGCGGCCTCATATCCGGCGACATAGTCACGTGATCGCGGAAGAGTGCAGTGGTTGAAACGTGCGCTTGGCGTCGCCACAGCAGAAACAGAACAACCACAGAGTACCACAATAAAGCACTTAAACTAGCAAAATCACAAATTACAGCACTTCAATATGCACCTCTTAGAGTCACGCAGATCTATAACAGCGTTACAGCCACGTGATCGCGGAAATGCACAGTGATCAGATCGCGTATGCAGGAAAAGAAACAACACAACAATAAAACAATTACTGATACCCTAAGAGTTCTATTCTGCTCAGACTTAGAAGAATGCCTCTGCCTTACTGCTTAATCCAGGTGAGAAGATCCGGCGTCGCGTGCGTGCGAGCGTGCTTGCGCTGTTGCGGTCCGGTCCGGTCCAGGTGTGCGTTGCAATGATCGCGTCGTGATCAGCTGAGGTGGCAGGGGGGAGGCGGTTAAGCTGGCGGTTTCCTGACGGGCGGCTGGAAGTAGATGGGTGATCAGGCCCATTCTCTGTGATGATGTCCACGTTAATTAAGCTGCTGGATGCGATGGAGGCTCCAGGCGTGCCGGTGCAGAGGGAAGCTCCTTTTATAGCCGTGTTTTTGGTTACGCCCATTGTGTGATCCAATCAGGATGGCTGACGTCCAATTTTCTCCTCCGTTCGTCGCTTGTGTCAACTGGGAGTTAAATGTCTCAGCAGGGGAGCCAGGTATGGTTCCCCAGCCTGGCGCCTGGTTTTGGCGCTCAGATTTGAAATCTCTTTGTTCTCACTCACTACTATCAGGATGAAGACATTACATGCAGGCTGCAGTGCCTCCTTTGTTTGAGCATGTGGGACCTTAATAATAATTCTGTTAATAACAGATTATACAGATGAGCTCCCCCAACATCCCCCCTTTTGTTCTGAATGATTAGCTGTGTCAGCCGTTGCTTTGGAACAAGATGTTGAAAGGGTCCATGTGCTCTGACAGGTTCCTTAAGGTCCTCAGTGTACTTGTTATCTCCTGTGGGCATTATCAATGTTCATTGACAGTCCATGTATTCCAAACAGTCCTTGTTTGCTAGAGTTGGAGGCAAGTCTGAGCATTTTAGAGGCATGTCTGAGCAGAGGCAAAAGCATGTCTGAGCAGAGGCGAAGCATGTCTGAGCAGAGGCAATAGCATGTCTGTCTACAATCCTAAACCATATCATTTCCAATGTATTTCTCGGGTCAAAGAAAACACAAGAAAAGAGAGAGATAGATCAGGATAAAGACATTACATGCAGGCCACAGTGCCTCCTTTGTTTGAGCATGTGGGACCTTAATATTAATTCTGTTATTAACAGATTATACAGATGAGGTCCCCCAACAGGGCATATCTCAGGAATGACATGAGACTGTCCTTGTTGTGGCCCTCTGCCTTGAAGACACCCGCCGCTTCTTCTTTGTGCTGGTTTCTAATGAGATAGATGGTGTAACCCATGTCATTTTCAAGGAGCCAGCAAAAAGACTTGCTTTTATATTGGAGAATGTATTTTCCCTGCAGTTCCTTCTCCTCTGTTTAGTCCCCTTCTCTCTGTTGGACGACAGTTAGGGCATTCTGTCTGACCAGCTCCTCCTTCATCCTTGCAGGACAGGTCTGCACTGGTCTGATGCTTGGCTGCATCAGAGGGATCTTGTCGCATGTAGCCATGTGGTCCCTTTTAAAACACCACATTGACTTTTCCAGGGAAAAAGATGTTTCTTTTCTGCATTTTATCTGTTAGGATAGGAAGTAATTCAGTAAAAATATAAATAGATAATGAAACATAGATCAAGAGTGATAACAAACCAAGAATATATGTAATTCCATTATTCCATCATCTGCAAAAAGCAGAGATGGTATCTTGTGGTGCCCAAACCAGACCCGCTCCGGCCCCTGGCTGCGCCTAGAAATTCTGTCCATAAAAACAGAACCGGTGACAAAGGGCAGCCCTGCCGAAGTCCAACATGCACCGGGAACAGTTCTGACTTACTGCTGGCAATGCAAACCAATCGACCAGACCGAACAGCCCTTAGCAAAGAGCCTTGGACTCCATACTCCCGGAGCACCCCCCAAAGGATGTCGCGAGGGACGCGGTCAAATGCCTTCTCCAGATCCACAAAACACATGTAGACTGGTTGGGCAAACTCCCACAAACCCTCAAGCACCTTGTTGAGGGTATAAAGCTGGTCCAGCGTTCCACGACCAGGCCGAAAACCACATTGTTCCTCCTGTATCTGAAGTTCGACTATTGGCCGAATTCTCCTCTCCAGTACCCTGGCATAGACTTTCCCAGGAAGGCTGAGAAGTGTGATCCACCTATAGTTGGAACACACTCTCCTGTCCCCCTTTTTGTGAAGAGGGACAACCACCCCGGTTGTCCAGTCCAGAGGAACTCTCCCCCTCGTCTATGCAATGTTGCAGAGGCGTGTCAACCAAGACAGCCCTACAACATCCAGAGACTTGAGGTACTCAGGATGGATCTCATCCACCCCCGCTTACCTGCCAACGAGGAGCTTACAAACTACCTCAGTGAACTTGGCCTGGGTGATGGGCGAGCTCCCCGAACTCCTCTGAGGCCCGGGTTTCGCCCAACGGAACGGGCTGCAGCACGCTTGGCCTGTCGGTACCTATTGTCAGGTTTTGGTAAAGATCGGACCCACATGCACAGCGATTACACGGTAGATAGAAGGTATAATTAAAGTAATCTTTAATCACAGAATCCAGGTCATTAACGGTCCAAGTCATACACAGGTAGGCACGGGTAGCAGCACACAGGGGATAAGCGTAATTGGGTCCGGTGACAGGCGTGGGTCAATACCAAAAGGGCTCAGATCTCAGGAAATGAATCAACAGGCTTAGACGGGTCCAGAAACAGGCAAAAGTTCAGCAACAGAGTAGACTTACAAAACCGGTCAGGATCAGGCAGGAAGCAATGGTCAGAGAAACGGAACTGGGTCGACAACAGGATAAGCTGAACTAGAGTATGCTGGAACGTGAGAACAAAGAATCAACGATCTGGCGAATGACAACGGTGACAGGTGGTGCTTAAATGTCCTGGGGAGTAATGATGAATTGGGTACAGGTGCGTGAATAAAAACCGGAAGTAAAGTTAGCGTAAGCAGAATGATGTGACAAACCGGAAACTACTAAACTAAAACAGGAAGTGAAACTGGGGCTCTCACAGTACCCCCCTCCCTACGGCGTCTTCCACGACGCCCATTAGAGCCCCCCCCCGACCAGGGCTGGCGGAGGGCGGACTCAGGAGGAGGGACCGGGTTCCGACCTCTTGGTCGCGGCCTGGCTGAGGCGTGGTGCTCCCCCCGGGGATGGAGCCTCTGGGTGCGCCGCATGAAAGTCATGGATGAGGGATTTGTCCAGGATGTCCCGAGAGGGCACCCAGGAGCGTTCCTTCTTGTCCGTATCCCTCCCAATCCACCAGATACTGGAGTCCTCTTCCCCGTCGTCTGCAGTCCAGGAGTTCTTGCACTGTATACGCCGGGGCCCCCTCCACGACCCGAGGTGGTGGAGGCGGTTGGTGTGGAGGGACCATTGGGCAGGACCGGAACGGCTTGAGACGACTCACATGAAAAGTCGGGTGGACTCGTAGGCTTCTGGGTAGAGAAAGTCTCACCGACACAGGGTTAATAATCCTTGCTACAGTGTATGGTCCTATGTATTTGGGTGCCAACTTACGTGGCTGTCCCTGCAACCGTAGGTCCCGGGTCGAGAGCCAGACCTGGTCTCCCACCTCGTAGACCAGGCCTGGAGTTCTCCTGCGATCTGCCGTTGCCTTGTAGCGTGCCTGGGCCAATAGCATGGTTCTCCTGGCTCGTAACCATGTCTGCCGGCACTTCCGGACCAAGGCGTGGGCCGAAGGGACGTGGACCTCCTGCTCCAGAGCCGGAAACAGCGGCGGCTGAAAACCATATGCACACTGAAATGGGGTTAAGCCAGTGGAAGTGCAGGGCAAGGTGTTATGCGCAAACTCCACCCAGACCAGCTTCTGGGACCATGATCCTGGGTTTCGGGATGCTAGGAGGCGCAGACCCACTTACAGCTGTTGGTTGGCTCGTATCGTCTGCCCGTTGGATTCTGGGTGATAGCCTGAAGACAAACTGGCCTCAGCTCCCACTAAAGAACAGAACTCCCTCCAGAAGCGGGAGACAAACTGGGGCCCTCGGTCGGAGACGATATCCCTGGGGAATCCGTGGAGCCTGAAGACGTTCTCCAGCATCACCTGCGCCGTCTGCTTTGCCGAGGGTAGCTTGGGAAGTGGAATGAAATGCACTAATCTCGAAAACCGATCTACCACCGTCATGACCACCGTCTTTCCTTGTGACGGTGGCAGACCGGTTACAAAGTCCAAGGCCACGTGCGACCAAGGTCTGCACGGAACGGGCAGGGGATGGAGCAACCTAGCTGGGGACTGGTGAGACGCCTTGTTCATAGCGCAGGTAGGACAGGCGGCGACGTACTCCCGTACGTCAGAGAAACGGAACTGGGTCGACAACAGGATAAGCTGAACTAGAGTATGCTGGAACGTGAGAACAAAGAATCAACGATCTGGTGAATGACAACGGTGACAGGTGGTGCTTAAATGTCCTGGGGAGTAATGATGAATTGGGTACAGGTGCGTGAATAAAAACCGGAAGTAAAGTTAGCGTAAGCAGAATGATGTGACAAAACGGAAACTACTGAACTAAAACAGGAAGTGAAACTGGGGCTCTGACACCTATCAGCTGCCTCAGGAGTCCCACAGGTCAAAAAGACCTGGTAGGACTCCTTCAGCTTGATGGTGTCCCTTATCTCCGGCGTCCACCACTGGGTTCGGGGATTTCTGTCACAAACCACGATAGATGAAGAACCCAAATGCACAGAATCAGCTTAATTAAGATCAAAGGTTTAATAATCAAGGTCAGGCAGGCAGAGGTCGTACACGTAGCAGGCAGAAACTGGATACGACAAGGAGCAGGCAGAGGCGAGGTCAAAATACAAGCGATGGTCAGAACCTACAGCACTAGATTGTCAGAGACTGGACTAAAGGCAAGGTAATAAACTAGGTCAGACACGGAATACAGGGAACTAGAATGCTGGAATGCTGGTCGAGACAGGCAGACAATCTGGCAGGGAACTATGGCAAGAGGTGGTGCTTAAATACTAGATGATTAATTGCTGATAAAACACAGGTGAGGTAAACAAGAAACGGAAGTAAAGCTGGAACTGAAAACATGGGCACTGAACAGGAAGTGGTACAAAATAAAACCGGAAAGATATATAAAAAGCTCAGTCAGATTGGAATACAAAATTTAAAGGCTTTAGTGTCGGACATGACATTTTGGCGAGCTAGCCAGGAGGATCGGCCCGTGTCTGAGGCGGCGGACTGGGGGAGAGACGGCGACGCTCAGGGGCCCCAATCCACCATTAAGGTGAGCTAAATTTTCTTTTATTTATCTAATTTATGAGTCGAGCTGTCTACTCCTTCCAGCCCAAGGCCAACAGATAGTGTGGGCCTTTCCGAAAAAAACCTAGAAATAAAATAAAACATTAAAACATATTTTTTAGAGAACAAGCAGTGTACTCCAGGATCGACGGGCATTTAAAGGTGTTTGTCTGTGTTTTTGTGTGCAGCTAACAATTTATGTTGTTTGTCTGTATGTGTTTTAACTAACCACTCGTAGCGTCCTTATCTATGTGTGTGTAACCGAGGCCCAGTGCTATGCTAAAGACGCTAAGTTAATTCGTCATATAAGAAAGTAAAAAAAAGAAAGGGTATGGAGAATAGTGATGGATAAGTTTGAAAAGTGCTTGTTTAATGTTGTGATTGCCATTTGGTTAGAGCTGTGTTTTGCCTGTTTAGGAGGAATAATTTGGTGTTTTGTAAAATACGGAAAGTGATTGAGAGCATTTGAAGTGTGTTTAGAAAGAATAAAATAGAAAGGAGACGAATAACGAAGTGAAGTGAGAATGCAAACCCAGTGAAGGGTAGAGAAGTTTAGATAAGAAAAAGAGCTCATTAGGACCCGCGCCGGACAGGGGGGTCAAGAGGCGAGTCTGAATAGAAATCACTGTGCCCTCTCAGGAGTGATACAGACTTCGAAGCCTAAAGGCTCAAGTGTGACTACACGCCACCGTGCCCTCTCAGGGGTGGTACACACTGGTTTTAGCCTTGAAGTACAGCGCCTGGTTCAGGGCTGGAAATAGTAGCTACAGATAACAGAAAACAGAAAAACCTAAAAAAAGGCCTTGTATATGTGTACAAAAAATTATAATAGTCCGTAGTAACAAGCATATAAAAGGGTGGTGTGAAGTAATTGAGGGTATATTACTGTAAATAATAATAAGAAAGTCAACGATAACTATAATAATTATACTATCACTAATAATAATAATTGTAATAATCATAATAATAATTGTAATAATAATAGTAACTATAGTATATATATATATATATATATATATATATATATATATATATATATATATATATATAAATATATATATATAAATATATATATATATGAAATATATATATAATTTAATATATTATATATATATACAATAACAGTAAATATATAGTAGTTAATAAAAGTATTAATAGTAATACGTAACTAAAGTAAAAGTAAAAAGTAAATTAGTATAATATATAGTAAAAAAAATAGTAACAATAATTGATAATATTGAGGTGCAAAAGTTGGGTACACTGAAGAATGTCACGATCTGGGTTTTGTGTCTAGTTGTTTCCGGTTTTATTTTGGTAGTCTCCTGGTTTCTGTTTCTGCTTGAGCTTTATTTCCGGTTTTTGTTCGTGTCACAGCTGCCCCTGCTTCACCTGGTCGTTATCCGCACCTGCACTGTATCAGTAATCAAGCCACGTTGTATTTAACCACCACCAGTGTCCTTAGTCCCTTGCCAGATCGTTGTTCGTGTGTCGTCGTGCTTTCCCAGTTTCATTGTTCCTGCCGTGTCTTCGTGTTTCCTGATTTTTTGATGCTCGACCTTGTTACTACTGCCTGTTGCCGACCATTGTCTGCCTGACCACGATTCTACGCCTGATGTTTGGTATTGTACTCTCCTCCCGGTTATGATCTGTGCCTGCTCCTGACTACGTCTCTGCCTAATCCCATGTAACTCGTCTGATCACCTGTGTATGACCCTGCCTGGACTTTACTCCGCATACTGGAATAAACCACACTCTTTAACGCCAGAAAATCGTGTATTGTGCTGTGCATGTGGGTCCTCTTCCGAGCGATCCCTGACAGAACGATCTGGCCAAACTTGGACCCAGCCAGCACTCAGCCGTCGCCCAGGTCAGTGACTGTTTTGTTTCTTGGTTTTTTTTTTTTGGCGGCGAGTCTCCTTCACCTGCGAGGAAGTATGGAGTTCACCTGCGCCGAGCTACCCAGCGACCTACGCGTTTATTTTCAAATCCTCGCGGAGGATTACCGACGGGCGATTAACCCGGAGAACCAGCGCAGCGCCGTGGAGGTGGCGATATTGACGCTGGAGGACGATGACAGCGCGTTAGAGCGCCCCAGTGATCGTCGCCTCTATGAGCGGCTGTGCGCGAGGTACGACGAGCTAAGCGACGCGCTCCGCACCACGCCAGCGCCGGTCGCACCGCCGATGGTTTCGGTTTCCTCCTCCCAGCCCCGTCGGACCGTCACGATTGCACCAGCCTGCCCAGCCCCACGTTTGCTCCGCTGGGAGGATTTCCTGCACTCGTGCGGTCCCCTGTCTCCGTGGTCTCCAGCTCAGCCGTGTTCCGTTCAGTCTCCAGTCCAGCCGAGCCCTGTTCAGTCTCCAGTCCAGCCGCGAGCCGTTCAGTCTCCAGTCCAGCCGCGAGCCGTTCAGTCTCCAGTCCAGCCGAGCCCTGTTCAGTCTCCAGTCCAGCCGAGCCCTGTTCAGTCTCCAGTCCAGCCGAGCCCTGTTCAGTCTCCAGTCCAGCCGAGACCAGTTCAGTCTCCAGTCCAGCCGCGAGCTGTTCAGTCTCCAGGCCAGCCGCGAGCTGTTCAGTCTCCAGGCCAGCCGTGAGCTGTTCAGGTTCCAGTCCAGTCGAGCCCAGTCCAGGTTCCAGTTCAGTCGAGCCCAGTCCAGGTTCCAGTTCAGTCGAGCCCAGTCCAGGTTCCAGTTCAGTCGAGCCCAGTCCAGGTTCCCGTCCAGTCGAGCCCAGTTCAGGTCTCAGCCCAGTCGAGCCCAGTTCAGGTCTCAGCCCAGTCGAGCCCAGTCCAGTCGAGCCCAGTCCAGTCGAGCCCTGTCCAGTCGAGCCCTGTCCAGTCGAGCCCTGTCCCAGTACAGTCGAGCCCTGTCCCAGTACAGTCGAGCCCTGTCCCAGTACAGTCCAGTCACGCTCCTGTCCCAGTTCAATCCAGTCACGCGCAGGTCTTGTCCCAGTCAGAGGACACCACCTGTCGAACGGGTGCTAGGCACACCCGATCAGGCCCGACGTCTGCTCCGTCGGGCTCGGCGGTTGCAAGCAGCCAAGCCGGCTCCGGAGTAGACGCCGTCTCAGTCGCTGCCGGCTCCAGTGGGGAGCCTGGGGGCAGCGCCGCCGGCTCCAGTGGGGAGCCTGGGAGCAGCGCCGCCGGCTCCCGTGGGGAGCCTGAGAGCAGCGCCGCCGGCTCCCGTGAGGGGCCAGAGAGCAGCGCCGCCGGCTCCCGTGAGGGGCCAGAGAGCAGCGCTGCCGGCTCCTGTAAGGATGCCGTTCCCGTCCCTGTTCCTGTCGGCCATGTTGAGGCCGTCCCTGTTCCTGTCGGCCATGTTGGGGCCGTTCTAGTTCCTGTCCCTGTCGGCCATGTTGGGGCCGTTCCAGTTCCTGTCCCTGTCGGCCATGTCGAGGCCGTTCTTGTCCCTGTCGGCCATGTTGAAGCCGTTCTTGTCCCTGTCGGCCATGTTGAAGCCGTTCTTGTCCCTGTCGGCCATGTTGGGGCCGTTCCAGTTCCTGTTCCTGTCGGCCAAGTAGATGCCGTTCCTGTTCCTGTCGGCCAAGTAGATGCCGTTCCTGTTCCTGTCGGCCAAGTAGATGCCGTTCCTGTTCCTGTCGGCCAAGTAGATGCCGTTCCAGTCCCTGTCGGCCAAGTAGATGCCGTTCCAGTCCCTGTCGGCCAAGTAGATGCCGTTCCCGTCCCTGTAGGCCAAGTAGATGCCGTTCCCGTCCCTGTAGGCCAAGTAGAGGTCGTTCCCGTCCCTGTAGGCCAAGTAGAGGTCGTTCCCGTCCCTGGTCCGGTTCCCGTTGGCCCTGTAGGGGCCGTTCCAGTCCCGGTCACCCTCGGAGCCGCAGCGCCCGCCGGCCTCCAGGAGGAGGCGGCGCCTGCTGCAGCTCCTGCGGACCTCCAGGAGGAGGTCGCGCCAGCTGCAGCTCCTGCGGACCTCCAGGAGGAGGTCGCGCCAGCTGCAGCTCCTGCGGACCTCCAGGAGGAGGTCGCGCCAGCTGCAGCTCCTGCGGACCTCCAGGAGGGGGTCGCGCCCGTCGCAGTCCCGGCGGACCTCCAGGAGGGGGTCGCGCCCGTCGCAGTCCCGGCGGACCTCCAGGAGGGGGTCGCGCCCGTCATAGTTCCTGCCCACCTCCAGGAGGGTGTCGTTCCTGTCGCAGCCCCCGATGCATCGGTTCCTGGCGGCTCGGCTCTGGCCGCACCTGCATCGGTTCCTGGCGGCCCGGCCGCACCTGCATCGGTTCCTGGCGGCCCGGCCGCACCTGCATCGGTTCCTGGCGGCCCGGCCGCACCTGCATCGGTTCCTGGCGGCCCGGCCGCACCTGCATCGGTTCCTGGCGGCTCGGCTCCGGCCGCACCTGCATCGGTCCCTGGCGGCCCGGCGCTGACCGCGTGGCCACGTCTGTTCTCGCTTCGGCAGCTGGACTGGTGGCCTCGCCCTCGGCGCTTCCTGCCGTTTGGGTGGCGCTGCCTCCTGCGGCGCCGTCCGCCTCGGCTCCGCCGTCGTCATGGCCGCTCGCCGGGGGAACGCCCCCTCCTGCCACAACGATGGCGAGGCCTCTGCCGTCGTCGTCCGCCGCGACCCTGGGGTCCCCAGAGGATCTTCGTCGGGAGTGGACTCTCCTGCCACCCCCCTCGTGGGGAACTCCCTGGACTCTGTGTTTTACCTGGTCGTGGACTTTGTTTTTGTCTTGTGGATATTCGTGTTGGGTTTTCTTGATTATGGGACTTGTTCTGGTTTTGTTTTTCGGGTAGGTCCTCTGGTTTGTCGTGTTTGGGCGTGAGTTTTGTTTTATGGGGGTTCCCGTTTTGCCCTCCCCCGGTCCGCCCTCCGCCCGCCCTGTCGGTGTTCTGTGCGGGTCGTTTTTGGTTCTGTCCCTCCGCCGGTCCTCCCTCCGCCCGCCCTGCTCGGGTTTGTTGTTTTTTTTCTTTCTTTTGGTCGTCTGGAATCCGCCCTTGGGAGGGGGGTACTGTCACGATCTGGGTTTTGTGTCTAGTTGTTTCCGGTTTTATTTTGGTAGTCTCCTGGTTTCTGTTTCTGCTTGAGCTTTATTTCCGGTTTTTGTTCGTGTCACAGCTGCCCCTGCTTCACCTGGTCGTTATCCGCACCTGCACTGTATCAGTAATCAAGCCACGTTGTATTTAACCACCACCAGTGTCCTTAGTCCCTTGCCAGATCGTTGTTCGTGTGTCGTCGTGCTTTCCCAGTTTCATTGTTCCTGCCGTGTCTTCGTGTTTCCTGTTTTTTTGATGCTCGACCTTGTTACTACTGCCTGTTGCCGACCATTGCCTGCCTGACCACGATTCTACGCCTGATGTTTGGTATTGTACTCTCCTCCCGGTTATGATCTGTGCCTGCTCCTGACTACGTCTCTGCCTAATCCCATGTAACTCGTCTGATCACCTGTGTATGACCCTGCCTGGACTTTACTCCGCATACTGGAATAAACCACACTCTTTAACGCCAGAAAATCGTGTATTGTGCTGTGCATGTGGGTCCTCTTCCGAGCGATCCCTGACAAAGAACACCATAGATTGTGCTGACCATCTTATTTGTCTCTAAAAAGTTAAATAGCGTAAAATTAAGAACAAAACAGCACCATTAGTGTAAAGTAATTAGAAAAGCCACAAGTCTGCTGAAATAAGCAAATTGGAGAAAAGTCTGAAAACAGTTGATTACAGTCACGGGTCTGGGGTGTCGCGCTAACGCTCTGAAAAGGGCAATGGGAGCCGTCAGTAGTAAACAACGAGATACTTTAACCCCAGTGGAACTGATAATGCTGAAACATCCCACAAAGAAACGTAAAATCCAGCAGTGCATGAACAGATGGAACAGGATGACATCGGGGAGTGCAAAGTTCAAGGCACCTTTGATCCAGTGTACTGCGACACAGTGGAAAAGGCTTTACGCAAAAGTGACAATGAAAATGACAAGAAACATCAAAAGAAAAAGATAAAGAATTATGAACAAAGAGATGTTTTACAATATTTTAGAATAGAAGGAGCTCATAAGGAGATGATAGCTCAGAGCTCTATCAAAATAAAACCAACGGCACCCGAAGTGGAGACACGGCCGCCACTTTATGCCCAAATGACGGGGAGTGGACAGCTTCCCGTTATGACTGATAGGGAAATAGGAGGCCAATTTAGAGGAACTGTTACCCTAAAACTACACGAGACAGAGATAGACGTAGATGACACACCACATAACATAACACAGCACACTACACAGACAGTGCTGACCAGGAGCAACGAGAAAGAACAGTCATTCAGCGTGACAAAATATCCAGACTTGTCTCAGAAGGGTGAAGAAGGCGACTTGCCCCACCACTATACAGACGTGAGTGGAGATGAACAGACAGTAGCTGAACTGCAAAGCAGGTGCAGGAAAGGGAGCCGGCACCAGAGAGGCGAACTCAACCTTGAACACCAGCCAAACGATAGATGTGAGCTGCAGCTGCCGGACGCACAGGGAAGATACAGCAAAGAAAGAGATATATTTAATTGCTGTGAGAAAGATCAAGAACTCAGAAGAGCGTATGGGAGTAGCCACTCCTGTCCTCCCACATGTGGGAAAGAAAACGCAGGAGAGTGTGAGCGAAGAGACCGGGACCTGCTGCTGGCCCCCAGATCTGCCTGCAAATTAAAACAGCACAACTTCAGCAAGAAATAAGAAAGTGTGAACGAGCAATAATGGAAAATTATGCCTTGCTGGAAGATTTCAAGGCCAAAATAAGTGGCGCTGATCAAAAGCCAACATGGGATAGGATTATCAAACAACAAGTTGAGAAAAATAAAGAAACTCAATCCATGAGCCCACAAGATGCTGCTAAGTGTCTTGAAGAGCTGCAACGTTTAGTGGCTCGAGAAGAAATAGGTAATGAACAAAGAAGAAAACCAAAAGGACTTATCAGAGTTGAGATGGATGGTAAGTTCCAAGCTATCCCTGAAAGGGAACAGAAATCTATGAGACTGCGGTCCCGAACACTTTCAAACTATTACAGAGACACAGATGAATCAGAGCCTGGGTCTGACAGTGAAGAGCCGGACAACTACATGGCACCACTGCTCAGTAAGGGACCTCACCAGCCAAACAGGTATGTGCCATGGAACTTTATGGACATGACAGGACTGGTAAACCGACTCCCATCCCTAACAGATGGAGCTGACAAATGGATTACAGCTCTGGAGGAAAACACAAGTGGCATAACTTTGGCATTAGAGACATTAAAGCATTGTTGATGCAAATAGCAGGACAGCAGACAACAAAAGAAATCCTACAAGAAGGAAGAACAGGAAAGGTTTTCTCAAACAATGACTATGATGCAACACCATTTGGACCGTACCGACCAGGAGTATGGAAAGCTCTCAGAGCTAAGTTTCCTGCAAAGATGGATCCCTCTAAGCTGGAGAAAGAGACTCTACAAGATGGAGAGAGTCCCACACAGTCCTATATGACTTTCAGAGAAAGTGGAAAAATGAGACTGGAAGTGAATGGAATACAAATGAAACCACGAAAACCCTCTTCAAATTAATGGTAAAGAAAGCCATGCCAGAGGAGGTCAGAAAGAAACTGAACAATGTTGTTAGACTGATGAGGATGGAATGGCCGATGTACTCTGAACACATAGTGCACTATGTGGAAACATACAGAGCTGAAAAACAAAGCTTGGAAGAACAAAACAAGACTCACGCAGCTTCAAATAGGAGAGCTGACAAAGCAGAAGAGAGACAGAGAAAAGGCTAAACTGCATGCACCAGCGACCACAGCAGCAGTGGAGCCTAAGTGTGAAACAGCACAGGAATCAAAGCCTGACACTAAGAACGATACAACAATGTTACAGGCCCCAGTTATTCCTGCCACACCAGCAGCACAGCCAGTATCACAAATTTTTCCACCTGCACAGCATCCATCCTATCAACCAGCAGGGGCTGCACAGGTGCAGCAAACCCTTCCAATACATGTGCATTTAAATCAAGGCTACCCAACACAGGGCAGGGGCAGAATGAACCTAAGAGGAGGGTCCAATCAGAGAGGAAGATGGAGGAGAGGGCCCCCACTGATGCAGTACCAGACCCCACAACAATACCAAACAGGCCAGCAGTACCAAACTCCACAACCGCTTGCAGGCCCACCTGGGCAACCGAGAGCAGCGCAAGGAGAGTGCTGGGGATGTGGGCAACCAGGTCACATGATGAGAAACTGTCCGACTAATCCCTGGATGGGCCCTGCAGCACAGTGGCCATATTTAGGCCCAGAGAAGCCTAAGGGGAAAGTCATTACACCTGTCATCACTCAGCAACCGCAGCATGAACCAACCATTGAAATAACAATACAAGATACTAAACATCGTTTCATGGTGGACACAGGGGCAACTTATTCATTCATAGGAAAAGAAGGAGCTGGACTTCCCCTGTCGTCATCAAAGATCCGAACTGTTTGCTTCTCTGGGAAGACACAAGTGATACCATTAACGGAACCTATTCCAATAAAGGTTGCTGGAAAAACAATCTATGCGCCCCTTCTCTATTCCGCAGATACGCCAATCAATCTGTTGGGAAGAGACATATTATGCTCTTTAAAAGCAAGAATAATGTGCACCCCCGGGGGTTGCCTTTGACATACCAGACGATAAGCTGAACACCATGATCACACTGATAAGACCGTCTGGAGATGAAGAATGTGAAACAAAAATCAGAAGCACTAGTTTACTGGCTGAAACTAACATCACCTGAAACAAGAATGGGAAGAATGGAAGCTGTTTGTAACCAACTACTATGAAAAGGCACAAGAACCAACTCTCTCTCTTCACTGCACTATGCTGTATGATAACAACCAGAGCCAAGAGGATTATGGGAAATGCTGGGAGGAACTAATAAATAACACCACTACAGCAATCCAATATGATGACATTATCATAGGCCCTCAGGGAGCAGCAGCCATGGTCAAGATTCCTGAGAGACTGCAAGGATGGTTTCAAGTTTCTGGTTCAGCACCACACATCACACTACTCATAGCAGAAGGGCATGAATCACATGAGTTAGGACCAATGATAAGAGAGGCCCAACAGGTCAAACAATGGATCCCCACTGATTGTGAGTTTATTCAACACTCCCCAGATCAACGCTTTATAAAAATTATTAGCAGACAAGCTGATGAGGTGATAGCAGAAAAAGTACAATTAGAATATGAAACCCAAACAATCATGACACTAACAGATGAACATGAAGAATTATTAAAACAGGTTCCCCCACATGTGTGGTCAGCCAGCAAAACAGACGTAGGATTAGTTAAATCAGCTTCACCTCTCCAATTTAAAGTTAAAGCAGGAATGAGATTACCATGCCAAAAACAATATCCACTTAAAAAAGAAGCTATAGAAGGAATAGAGCCTATAATACAGGGACTAGTAGAGGCAGGAGTACTGATCAGGACTAGAAGCATATGTAACACTCCAATCTTTCCAATAAAAAAGCCAAACACCAATGATTATAGATTAGTGCATGATTTAAGAGCAATAAATGCAGTAGTACAGGAAGAAACCCCAATTGTCCCAGACCCCCACACACTGCTGTCCAACATCCCACCGGGAACTAAGTGGTACACCGTGATTGATCTCTGCTCAGCATTTTTCAGTGTGCCTGTACATCCTAATTCTCAATTCTTATTTGCCTTCACCTACCAGGGTCAGCAATACACATATCAAAGGCTGCCACAGGGCTTTGTGCATTCTCCCTCTATTTTTAACAGAGTGTTAGCAGAAGATCTTCAACATTTAGACATTCAATCAACCACATTAATGTATGTAGATGACATTCTGATCTGCTCAGTGTTGGGGATATGCGAGGAGCACAAATTATAATAATTGGATTTATAGCTCCTGATTGGAGATACCAATTATGTTTATAATTTAGATTCACAAATCTTGGTTATTAGCTTAAATATATATAACTATACGAAAAATGTCTATAGTTTGGCAAGTGAAACACTTACTATTATTGATTTAATAATTATTAATTGAATTAATAATTACTTAGTTTACGGGGCACCACCCTGTTTCCAGGGACCAATAACCGATTTGGAATAGCCAATACAGTCTCATTTGTATTTAAGTTAGTTGAAGGGTGAACTCCGTACCATAGCCGACTCAGTTCACTAGTGCTGTAAAACCATGTACAAATAATCACAGACAACGACCAATTAAATTATGAACGCTTTATTAAACAGTTAATATTAACTCTAGTGTCAACACTATCTTGAATAACTCAGCAAATCACAACTTAATCTTATGGTGTGTTCGTCTGGCGTTCTGTATGTGTATGCGCGTTACCTGAGATAAGAGGGTTGTGTGTGTGTGTGTGTGTGTGTGTGTGTGTGTGTGTGTGTGTGTGTGTGTGTGTGTGTGTGTGTGTGTGTGTGTTTGTGTGCGTGTGTGAGAGAGAGAGAGAAAGGAGGAGGGAGAGCGCTAGGGGCGTTGTAAGATGGCACAGCTGCGCGCGTGTGCCGGTGAGCCCTTTGAATGGAGCGCGCGTGTCTGGCGCTCACAGGGAAAGAAGCGTGTAAAAGAGTGTGAAGTGGGGCTAGCGTGGATAAGGCTTGTGGTCACACAAACACGTGGGGCTATATTCTGCGATACAGTCACGTGATCACGGAAGCGTGCAGTGGTTGAACGTGCGCTTGGCGTGGTCGCAGAAGAGACAGAGCACCGCTCCACAGTAACACAATAAAGCACTTAAGCTTGCGAAATCACAGGTTACAACACTTCAATGTACACCTCTTAGATTCACGTACATCTGTAACAGCGTTACAGTCACGTGATCGCGGAAATACACAGCGGTCAGATCGTGTGTGCAGGAAAAGAAACAACACAACAATAAAACAATTACTGATACCCTAAGAGTTCTACTCTGCTCAGACTTAAGAATGCCTCTGCCTTACTGCGCAATCCTGGTGAGAAGATCCGGCGTTGCGTGCGTGCGTGCTTGCGCTGTTGCGGTCCGGTCCGGTCCGGTCCAGGTGTGCGTCGCGGTGATCGCGTCGTGATCAGCTGATACGGCGGCGAGTGAAGCGGTTACGCTGGCGGTTTCCTGCCGTGTGGCTGGAAGTAGATGGGTGATCAGGCCCGTTCTCTGTGACGACGTCTCCGTTGGTTCAGCTGTTGGCTGCGGTGGAGGCTCCAGGCGGACGGAGAGAAAAAAGGTCTGCAGTGGTCTGGTGTGCGAGGAGAGAAGGGTCCGGGACGAAGTCGGAGAGAAGAAGGGAAGGAGAGATCGAAGAGAACAAGGGACGAGTCTTCGGTCACGGCGACTTTTATAACCGTGTTTTTGGTCACGCCCGTCCTATTGTTTGGTCCAATCAGGGTGGCTGACGTCCAAGTTCTTCCGGCTGACGTCCAAGTTTCTCCGCCGACTGTCGCTTGTATCCACGGGGGTTCGGCCTTCACAGCGGGGAGCCAGGTATGGTTCCCCAGCCTGGCGCCTGGTTTTGGCGCTGAGATTTGAAATCTCTTTGTTCTCACTCACTACTATCAGGATGAGGACTTTACATGCAGGCCGCAGAATTTCCTTTGTCTGAGGAGAATGCATGTGGGTCCTTGATTCTGATTCTGTCAACAACCGTTTATACCATGAGGTCCCCCAACATCCCCCCTTTTTGTTCTGAATGAGCCAGCCATCGCTTCGGGACAAGACGTTGAAAGGGCCATGTGTTCCAAACAGTCCTTGTTTGCTAGAGTCGGAGGTGAGTCTGAGCAGAGGCAAAAGCGATGTCTGAGCAGAGGCAAAAGCAATGTCTGAGCAGAGGCAAAAGCAATGTCTGAGCAGAGGCAAAAGCAATGTCTGAGCAGAGGCAAAAGCAATGTCTGAGCAGAGTCAACAGTCTAATATTTCTAGATATTACCATCATAAGGTTCTTGTTAACCATGAAGGAAAATAATAAACGAGCAAAGGGAAGATAGGACAGATAAGGACAGATGTGTGTGAGAGAGGAAGACAGGAGCCTGGGGTGTCTTAGGTCCTGGCGGCTAAGTTGAATGTAGGTGCGTTAAGCTGTGGGGGAAAGCGTACTGGCACTACCAGGGCAGAATCTAACCTAGCTTGTAATTCCTTGATATATTTGTACATTCCGTATGCTACCATTGCTGTAATGACCCAACCACTAAGAAGGAGTCCCAACGCGACCATGCTGATTGGGTGTTCGCTGTAGGTTACCGGGCGAGTCACCTGATCCGCGTAGGTTGTGGTCAGCCCCGTCTGCCTGAGGTTAAACTTTACCAATTTGGCCCCTTCTAGCATGAGTTGCCGCTGAAGGGTGTCATCAATCGTGATATTGTAACCCTTGAACACCTCCATGATCTCAATCTCAGTGTCATGTCTCTCTGAACTGAGGTAATGGAGGATGATGTCCTCAATATGGACGGTAGCACCCTGAGGTACCGTTAGGAACAGGGTTTGGTTTGGTAGGGCCAACGTAGTGGTTGTGTCATGGTGGTCATAGACAATCAAGGCTTCGGTGGCTGAAGTGCTGAGTAGCCATCGGTTGCCAGCTCGTTCCACCCTAGGCTCTGCTGCTCTGTCCCTGTCTGACAGGCTGCCCTGGCACTTTTGCTCGGGGGCGTCAGGCCTAAGGCCGCATAGGGAGTTGGTCGTGTCCCTGATGAAAGGATTACTTGGGCAGACCCATTGGATGTCCCTGGTGTTGGTGCAGAGGTTGAGGTTTGGAACGAGGTAGAGAGATGGGTCTTCACTATGGTATGCTAGCACTGGAGGTGTCTTAAGTAGAATGTGAGCGTTGTCTTGCCAAAATCCTACATTCAACACAGACTTTAACTTATATATATTCCTAGTTTCTATGATTGGCAAATTCAGAATAAAGCCTAGTTCCAGGTTCTTGGGGTCTACAGCTATGGGAATAGCACTGCCTAGGTTGTAGGCTAGATGGACCTGTGAAGGTTGCACCACTGTGGTGGTGGCGGATCCTAGGATATCTCTGACCAAATCTAAGTTAACTAAGTAAGTGGGGATTCTACCACTGCTGAGGCTGTTGATTGATGAGCTGACTTCTCTGATGAGTTCTTGCATCAAGTCTCTCACCACTCCTACGTAGGTAAGGTCTTCTTTGACAATCCCTGACAGGGTTTCGAGGGCATGCAAGGTGTTGTTGAGGAGAGCTGAGTGGAGGTTTACTGTCGTTATAGTACCCTGTACTGTCTTTCCTAAATTCTGCAACTCCTGCTGTTGAAAGCTAAGCTTTTGGTGAACTTCTGGCATCTCTTCATCAAGCTCAGTAATGTGTCGCTGGAGTGTGCTAAGGCTAACTGAGTTTGCGGCAGAGAGGCTGATAGAGAAGAGGGACCCGATAGCTGATGCTGCTGCGATTAGACCTCCTAGGAACCGTTTTGGTCTTCCTTTGCCGCTGAGGTCTGCCTCTGTGACAAGGAACTTCTGCAGCTGTTCTAGGACGTGGATCACTGTGGAGCGGGTGTGTTCCACAGTCTCGTGGGTTTGGGTCCCGCTTGGCCTGCCTTCAGTTAACCGAGGGGGTAGGTGGATGTGATTGCGATAGGCATCCCAGGGGTCTAGTCGGACATAGATTCTCTGGGTGTAAAGACGGCAATGTGTGATCAGAAGGCCAGGTACGTCTTGTAGGACGATGCCGACTGGCGGGCCAGGTTCGGTTATCTCAATGGAGAGGGCCCACTGTATGTTGAGGATGATGATGGCCCAAGGGAGTTTCATCTGCAACAGATGAAGCTTTGGTTATTATAGGGTTGGATTTATGCCTTACGGTGCATGCAGGTGGAGTTAAGCATGCTGCCCTGACTGGTTGTGAGTTAGTTGTTGCTACGAGGGGTTGGCTGCTCTTCCTTTTGGGTTGACACAGCAGCTTCCCCTGGCTGGGAAACGTTAAGCTTGAAGGGCTTTATCTGGTTTGCATGGACCCATCTGTACGCCGGTGACTTTCTGGGCTTTGAAACCTGTATTCTATAGGCTACCGGGGAGAGTTTTCCGACAATCTCAAAGGGGCCTGACCAGCTGGGTAGGAACTTTGCAGAGTGTCCGACAGGTTTTGCGAACTGAAAGTACAGGACCTTATCGCCTACTTCGTACTCTCGGTGGGATGCTTTTCTATCGTAATAGGCTTTGGCTCCCTCTGCACTGGATCCCAAGTTGCTTTGGGCCCAAGCAAAGGTCGTCTGAAGGTGCTCCCTCAGGTCAGACACGTACTGGTGTGCGGTGTAGGCTGTCACCACACTGACGTCTTCTGCCTGGTAGAGGAGGTGGAGGGGTAAAGTCATTTGTCTTCCAGTCATCATCTCGAAAGGTGTGACACCTGTAGCTCTGTGTGGGGTGGCCCTGATAGCCATTAGCACCAGGGGCAACTTCATGTCCCAGTGATTGCCGTGGCTGCTCACGTATTTCTTAAGCATCTGGACAATGGTGCGGTTTGCACGCTCTACTTGTCCTGATGATTGAGGGTGGTGAGATATGTGGAATCTCACGTTCACCCCTAGGATATGGTATAGTTCGGTCATGACATGGGAGGTGAAATGTGTCCCTCTGTCTGTGTCGACTGACAATGGCAGCCCCCAACGGCTGAACACATGGTTTAGTAGAAGGACTGCGGTGGTGACGGCTGTGTCATTTGGTGCTGGCAGGCACTCGACCCACTTGGTAAATGCACAGGTCACTGTAAGGAGATATTTATTACCTCTGGAGGATTTTGGGACGGGTCCGATCCAATCTACTTGGATGTGGGACCAGTGGAATGTCATACCCCTTTTCTGAAGTGGGGCCCTGTTTAGTGGTCGTGATGGGTTGAATTGACAGCAAACCAGGCAACTTTGTACATGGATTTTCACATCTTTACTCATAGAGGGCCAGTATGCCACTTGCTGCAAGGTCTGGAGAGTGGCCTTGTAGCCTCGGTGACCCCCTACTGGTGAATCATGGGCATGATTGAGCATCACCCCCCTATGGTCTGTGGGGACAACCCAGCGGATTGATCCTTGGTTGTGATGGACATACACCAATAGGCCTTTCTCCAGCCTCAGGTGCGGTAGGGCATGCCTCATTGCTCCCAGGTCTTTCAGCTCCTCTGTTCTGTCAGGGAGTGACTCCGCTGCTGGTGGGTTGGTTACCCACTTCCTGGCGGCGCAGATGGTGGGGTCCTGTTCCTGCATGGTGATGAGATCCGCATCTCCTGGTTTCCTACCCAGGTGCAGAATCTCGTACTTGTCAGGCTGGCTATGTTGCTGTTCTCTGGACTGCCTACGGGTGACTGCATTAACCGTACAGCTGTGGGGAGTTGGGAGCCCGTCAGGTTGGAGTTCCCACAGGGGGCCCTCCTCTGCTCCCAGTCTCGCCAGGCGGTCTGCCTCATCGTTCCCCTCTTTGTCTGGGCCAGAGGTTTGGGAATGACCTTTGACTTTCCGCCAGTACACCGTCATTCCCTTGTCTGTTACCAGTTGATCGCATGCCAGGAATAACTCTGCGTGTTTTACAGGTTTGTTCCTGGCGTTCTTCATCCCACTGGCTTTCCATGTGGGGAAGTGAGAGATGAAACTGTGGCGGGCATAGTTTGAGTCTGAGCATATCACAAGTTGCAATTGAGCTTGTCTAGCTGCCTGTTGAATGGCAATCAAAGCGGCGGCAATCTCTGCATACTGGCTTGTTTTAGGGCCTAACAGGTAGTGGTTTGGCTCCTCAAACTGGCGATTGGCCCACACGATACCTACTCCAGCCCTGAGTTGGCTGTCACCTCGGAAGGAGCAGCTGTCCACATAAACTTCAGGGAGGCCCTGGCAGGCATTTTCATTGAAGTAGTGGTGGTTAGAGGGAAGCGTTGGTGAGATTGTGACCAGCGGTGACGGATCTGTTTTTCCCTCACAGTCGCAGTGTTGGCAGTCTGCTAGCCCTTGGGTGAGTGTTACCTTGTGACTCTTTGAGTACTTCACTTCAACATCATAGCCCTGTAGGGCCATCATCCAAGCGGCAATGCGACTGTTGGAAACTCTGCCTTCTCTGAGCCTCTGGCTGTTCAAGAACGACACAGGTTGGTGACAAGTTTCAATGATGATCTTTTGACCACCAATGTAACTGCGGAAATGTTCCACAGCCCAGATGGTGGCTAGCAAGGCTTTCTCACAGTCTGAGAATTTAATCTCCACGCTACTCAGTGGGCGGCTTGCATAGGCGACAACACTGTCTGTGTCATGTTTTTGGGCCAGAGCAGCGCTGAGGCTTTGTTGGGAGAAGCTAGCTTCAAGATAGAATTCTTTATCCTTGTCAGGATAAGCTAGGCACGGGGCTGTGCTGAGCGCTTCTTTCATTTTCTCAAATGACTGTTGTTGGCGCTCCGTCCATATATAGGGAGTATCATTACGAAGGAGTTCTGTGAGGGGTCTGGCTATCTCCGCATAGTCTTCTACAAACTGGCGTGAGTAGTTACAGACCCCTAGGAAGCTCCTGAGTCCTGACAGTGTGTTTGGGGCGTTAATGGTTCTAATAGCCTGGATTCTGTCTGCCTGAGGCTCAATACCATGTTGGCCCACTGTCAGCCCGACATACTTCACCTTGGTTCGACACCACTGACCCTTGGTTAATGCTAACTTGGCTCCTGCAGCCAGGAGTTGTGAGAGCACATGTCGGATTTCTGCCAAGTGTCCTTCAAATGTCTGACTCCTCATGAGGATATCGTCTACGCAGATGAGGTTACCGCGAGCGGCAGCGTCACTCATTGCTTTATGGAGGAAGATATTGAACTCTGCAGGGGAGTTTGAGTACCCGAAGGGGCAACGGTTCCAGGTGTACTAGCGGTTGCCGAAGGAAAAGGCCAGTTTATACTGGTCAGCTGGATCCAGTCTCATGGGCCATCGAGACAAGGGAACGTTTTTGTTCAAGGGTCAAGGGTCAAGGGTAATCGATGGTAAGACGCCATTTCCCTGTTGGTTTCAGAACCGGCCAGATCGGCGAGTTATATGTCGAGTTACATTCCCTTATGATCTCCTTCTTCAGCAGTGTGTCCAGAATCTCTTGGATAGACTCATATGCTGCCAGAGGGATCCTATACTGTCGCACAAACGTTGGTGGTGCATGGGGGTCAGTGGGAATGCGCACGGTGTGTAAGTCAGTGACCCCACAGTCATGCGAATCTTGCGAGAAGATGGGTTTAAATTCGCGGAAGAGATCTCGAAGGGCTTCTTTTTGCCCCTCATTTGTCAATGCGTCCGCTTTTTCAAGTTGCTGGTTGATTTCTGCTTCAAAGCCGGGGTAAGGTTCCTCTCCCACCGGAGAGGTGTTGGTTCCCCCTTGGGTAGTGCACTCTGGCTGGGCAGCCAAGGTGTAGACCAGCATGTCACCCCCTGGTTCAAGTGTTGCCCCACAGATTGGTTGGTCTCTTAGTGGCTCATAGCGCAATACAGAGATCATACCCGTTGGGTGAGACAGAAGGACGTCTCCCACACTCTCCTCCCTGATTAGAGATGCTGGTAATTCCCCAATGACGGGTACTGTCAGCTCAAAATCATGGAAAGAACTTTCTACCAAGATGCCCAGCGGTTGTTGGGCCTTAACAAGGATCGGTGCGTTGGTTGGATTCTGAACCAAGAGGTAGGCTGCACGATTGTCCAGTTCTAGGAGAGGTGTGCCACAGACCGTCAAGTTAAGTTCAGCGAACCTAGGAAGGGGTTGGAAGAATGCTTGTGAGCCATGGATTTTCTGCCCCTTCACGACTACTAGATGGACCGGGTTACCTGCCGTTCTGGGGGGAATGGTCTTGTCGCTCTCCGCAGCAACTTGGCACGCGTGGGGAATGGTCTGTCCCGATTTCATGTTCTCTATTTCAGGACTTTGTGAGGTGTCTCTTGGGCTAACCTGCGACCATAAGACTTGGTTGATGGTGTCAAGATGCGTACCTAGCCGCACAAGGAGATCAGCGCCCACAAGAACAGGCGGCTGCAAGTGGGGGACTACACTTAGGAAATGCTTGATGACCCGACCACCAATTCGGATGGTGGCGGCACAGACCCCGATTGCCTTAAGGAGGGGTCTTGACTAATCTGCTGGGAGGAGCCTATGACTGTGCTGCACGAAGGTGGGAGGTGGTTGTTGCAAGCACAAGGCGTAATACAATTCCTGGCTGATGGCAGTCTTCTCTGACCGGAGCGTCAGTTGCGCCTCAGGCACAGGAAGGTCGTTAAGATGAATGCCCCCCACGATCCTTGGGCTATAGATGATTTGGCCCTCATTTGTCAGAGCACACAGAAATGAACCATGGGTCTGGAAGGAGCTTGGCAGGTCTGGCACCTCAGAACTGGGGTTGGACTCTTTGTCTTGCCTCTCCCTTGCTGTGACCTGTCCGTCACATTCTGGTCGGTTGTCCCCAAGGGCCAATGGTTTGGGGACTTTAACCTGGGCCCAGATGCGACCTCTGTGACAGTCAATAAGAGGTGCTACTCGATCCAACAGATCTTGGCCAATAAGCACTGGCTCTGTGTCAAGATTGCAGATATACAAAGTGTGCACAAGAGTTACCTCTTGGAAAGCAATAGTAACCCAGGCTCGTTCAACGATGGGGGACTTATCTTGTGTGTAACTAGTGATATTGATGTTGCACGGTTTGACCTGTAGGGGTTTCCCAAGAGACAACATGGTTCTGGACATTGCCTTGAATGTGTCTGAAGACATCAGGCTGATCTCAGAACCAGAGTCCAGTAAGGCCAGGGAGCTGAAGCACCCCCCTATCACCACTGACGTGTAGACGCGGCGGGCATTACCCTGTCGGACAAGGTCCCCCAAGAAGGTTAAAAAGGGGGGAGTGTCGTTGTCTGGTGTACGAGCAGTGTCTACTTGGGGCACGCCAGCTTCTCTTCCCCAGCCTATGAGGTAAACCCTTGCAGCTTCCGGGAGCGGGTCCCGGCTTAGTCACCTAGACGGTTCACTTTTTATTTGCTTTTTTGGGCATTTCTGAGGCGGGGCAGAACTCCCAGGTGCATTTTGCGTGGCCAGAGCATCAGCTATGCCTTGCGCAATGGCTGCTCTCAGTTGTGCACTGAGATGGTTATCAGCCTTTCTACTGTATTTACCCTTCTGAGCTGACTTTTGTTCACTCCGTCCCTTATCTCTCTGTGGTGCAGTGCCATACTGTTGGTTGTTCTCTGAGGCCCGGTGAGTGTGTTCCCCACCTTGTCTGGATCTACTCCCGGGCCTATGGGAAAACTCTGTGGCATGGGGTTGTACTCTATTTTCTCCCCTTGCCCGCTGTAATTCTGGGCCTTCTAACGCCAAGTCGTCCATAGTTTGGATGCCCAGGACTCTGGCGTCCCGGTCAGGGCGACGCCTTGGTCGTGCACGGGTTTGCCAGGCCATTTGCGCGTATTTTCGGAGTTCCTGCATAGTGAGTCGACCTGATTGGCTATGCATTGTCACCTCATACCGAATGCTCTCGTGGAGGTTATGCAGGAAGAGGGATCGGAATGCGCTGTCTTCCTCAAGACCTGGGGCATTGTGACCCTGGAAGTAGGCTGCTCGGAGGCGCCTGTAATATTCTTTTGGAGATTCATCCCTTTTGTGCAGGACCTCAAATGCTCCAAGGGTGGCAGCGGCAGAGTCAGTAAAGGGCGAGAACTCTTCCCTAAGGGCATCACAGAGCCTTGGGTAACTGTCACGTGTGCTGCAGGGAAGGGTTTCTATAAAACTATGCACACTTCTAGCCGTGGTCTTCCAGATCAGCTTCAGCAGTCCAGGAGGCACCGCTCAACTTCCCGCAGATAGTCATCTATGGTGGACTCCCTGTCACTGGGATCAAAGCGCTCAATGTCCTTAGCCATAGATTCGAGTTGGCATGTGCGTATCTCCTGCCTTGGGACAGGGTTCACAATGTCAGAGTCCTCTGAGCTTGAGTCGCCCCCGTAGTAAGGGACTGGGTGAGAGCTTGGGGGGGGCCGTTGCGAGGAGGGTATCCCCCACTGGGTGGCAGTGGCTCATATCTACCATTAGTGGGCTCAGGCTTAAAGTAGGTTTCTCTACTAGGACCTTGCCATCTCTGGTCTTCGAGGTGTGGCTCTGGATGGGGGTAACTCGGGAGTGCATTTCTGTGGATTGGCGTATCCACGGGTGCATACCTGTCCCTGTTCAGTCTTCCTGTTCCCCTGACTACGCTACCATGGGCTATGGTCGACGCGTAGTAGACTGGGGTGTCAGTAGTGAGGAAAGAGTTTGAATGAGTGCCCTTTTGGGCGTGAGCTGGGGTCGCTTCTCCAAAGGACCCACGTGGCTCTCTTTGTGCTAGATCGGTCCGGTTTGCGGGGGCTGACTTTGGGGCCTCTAGGCCGCGGAAAGTCTCACTCCCAGGACCAGGTTTGTCCAGCTCTTGGTCACTTGACTGAGCTGCCATACCTACTTGTCTGCACTGATTTTCATTCCTATCTCCTACCTCCTCCTGGTGAACTGTTCGGGACCTAGGTGGTATGTCATGGTCTCGCTGCAACCTCTTATAGCTCTCCTCGAGTTGTTCCAGTTCCCTTTTCATTACCTCTAAGCTATGCTCTAGATGGGTGACGGTCTTTTGCTCAGCTAAGTAGCTACTGTGTAGGGCCGCGATCTTCTCAGCAGATTCTGCGGACTCCATTTGGGCTTTCTGATGGCACAGCAATGCCAGCTGGCCCACTACCTCTTGAGTCAGGCGGGTTTCTCCCGTGGGTTGACTCACGACCGACATCAGCCTGTGCATTTCTCCCTCACACTCTGCGACAGTATACTTGTTAAGGCGCTCTAGATCTTTCGTGGATATTCTGACAAGTCCTGCAACAACACCTTGGAAGTCCAGACTCCCTGACCCAGGGGAGCTCTTGTTACTCATCCTTATTTGTAAGGTTTTCACAACAGCTAGAATAGTATCGCACAAGTAGTGTTTACTTGCGACTTACTTGAATGCTCACTGAGCAAAACAATATATATATATATATATATGCACTGGTATTACTCAATGGCTGAGGCTAAGCTAATAGCACAGTGGCTGGGCTAGGGTGACAACTACTGCTGACCCACTGTAGCTTATCGCTAGGCTACCGCTTAAGCTGGCTGCTAAGCTAATAGTAACTGTTGCTAATGCTACGCTGGCATCTAAGTTAATATTAGCTGTTGGCTAATGCTGGTAGCTAAGATGGTAGCAGAGCAATGCTGGTGATGCTGGTGCTTCAGTAACTTATGCAACACCCCTACTTAGCAGATCAACACTAGGTGAAACACAGCTTTCAAAAACAAAAAGTTCCTGATGCACCTTTCAGCGACTAGCTTTACCAATAGGCAACCTGGTCTCTACACACACAGTTGTGGATTCTTGCATCCACCAGTAGATTATTTGTACTGGTTTACAGCACGGTGAATAATCTTGGTCGGCCTCACACGGGGCACCAATTATGTTGGGGATATGCGAGGAGCACAAATTATAATAATTGGATTTATAGCTCCTGATTGGAGATACCAATTATGTTTATAATTTAGATTCACAAATCTTGGTTATTAGCTTAAATATATATAACTATACGAAAAATGTCTATAGTTTGGCAAGTGAAACACTTACTATTATTGATTTAATAATTATTAATTGAATTAATAATTACTTAGTTTACGGGGCACCACCCTGTTTCCAGGGACCAATAACCGATTTGGAATAGCCAATACAGTCTCATTTGTATTTAAGTTAGTTGAAGGGTGAACTCCGTACCATAGCCGACTCAGTTCACTAGTGCTGTAAAACCATGTACAAATAATCACAGACAACGACCAATAAAATTATGATACGCTTTATTAAACAGTTAATATCAACTCTAGTGTCAACACTATCTTGAATAACTCAGCAAATCACAACTTAATCTTATGGTGTGTTCGTCTGGCGTTCTGTATGTGTATGCGCGTTACCTGAGATAAGAGGGTTGTGTGTGTGTGTGTGTGTGTGTGTGTGTGTGTGTGTGTGTGTGTGTGTGTGTGTGTGTGTGTGTGTGTGTGTGTGTGTGTGTGTGTGTGTGTGTGTGTGTTTGTGTGCGTGTGTGAGAGAGAGAGAAAGGAGGAGGGAAACCCCCCCCCCTACCTTTAGGGGCGTGGTGAGGTGGCACAGCTGCGCGCGTGTGCCGGTGAGCCCTTTGAATGGAGCGCGTGTGTCTGGCGCTCACAGGGAAAGAAGCATGTAAAAGAGTGTGAAGTAGGGCTAGCGTGGATAAGGCTTGTGGTCACACAAACACGTGGGGCTATATTCTGCGATTTAGTCACGTGATCACGGAAGCGTGCAGTAGTTGAACGTGCGCTTGGCGTGGTCGCAGAAGAAACAGAGCACCGCTCCACAGTAACACAATAAAGCACTTAAGCTAGCGAAATCACAGGTTACAACACTTCAATGTACACCTCTTAGATTCACGTACATCTGTAACAGCGTTACAGTCACGTGATCGCGGAAATACACAGCGGTCAGATCGTGTGTGCAGGAAAAGAAACAACACAACAATAAAACAATTACTGATACCCTAAGAGTTCTACTCTGCTCAGACTTAAGAATGCCTCTGCCTTAGTGCGCAATCCTGGTGAGAAGATCCGGCGTTCCGTGCGTGCGTGCTTGTGCTGTTGCGGTCCGGTCCGGTCCAGGTGTGCGTCGCGGTGATCGCGTCGTGATCAGTTGATGCGGCGGCGAGTTAAGCGGTTACGCTGGCGGTTTCCTGCCGTGTGGCTGGAAGTAGATGGGTGATCAGGCCCGTTCTCTGTGACGACGTCTCCGTTGGTTCAGCTGTTGGCTGCGGTGGAGGCTCCAGGCGGACGGAGAGAAAAAAGGTCTGCAGTGGTCTCGTGTGCGAGGAGAGAAGGGTCCGGGACGAAGTCGGAGAGAAGAAGGGAAGGAGAGATCGAAGAGAACAAGGGACGAGTCTTCGGTCACGGCGACTTTTATAACCATGTTTTTGGTCACGCCCGTCCTATTGTTTGGTCCAATCAGGGTGGCTGACGTCCAAGTTCTTCCGGCTGACGTCCAAGTTTCTCCGCCGACTGTCGCTTGTATCCACGGGGGTTCGGCCTTCACAGCGGGGAGCCAGGTATGGTTCCCCAGCCTGGCGCCTGGTTTTGGCGTTGAGATTTGAAATCTCTTTGTTCTCACTCACTACTATCAGGATGAGGACTTTACATGCAGGCCGCAGAATTTCCTTTGTCTGAGGAGAATGCATGTGGGTCCTTGATTTTGATTCTGTCAACAACCGTTTATACCATGAGGTCCCCCAACATCAGAAACCAAAGAACAGTGTGAAAAGGATTTAGTTGCAGTGTTGAACGCACTGGCAGCTGGAGGTCATAAGGTCAGCAAGAGCAAGTTGCAGTTCTGTCAACAGACAGTAGGGTATTTAGGACGACAGCTTAGCGGTGAAAAGAGGCACATTGCACCCTCTCAAGTGGAGGCAATTGTAAAAGCTCCAAAACCACTGACTGTGGGACAAATGTTGTCCTTCTTGGGCATGGCTGGATACAGCAGACCCTGGATCTGTGATTATGCCATAAAAGCAGCTCCTTTAAGAAATATGATACGTGCAGCTGGACAAAATAACCGTTCAGCACCTCTGGTGTGGACAGAGGAAGCAGAAGGAGCATTTCAAATTCTAAAAAGAGACCTGCAGACTGCCCCAGCATTAGCTAATCCTGATTATAAGAAAACATTTCATCTTTATGTGGCTGAGAGACAGGGCTATGCATGTGCTGTTTTGATGCAAAATTCCCCTACAGGGAAACAACCGATAGCCTACTATAGCACCAAGCTTGATAACATTGAAGAAGGGCTGCCGCCTTGCTATCAGGGCTTGGCCGCAGCTGCGTTTGCTTACAAAAAAGCATCAGTTCTAACAATGGGACACCCAGTGACATTGTATATGTCACATCAATTGCATGCAATGCTAACCAGCCCTCGATTTGTAGTTACACAGGCCAGAAGGACCGGTTATGAAGTTTTACTGTCAGGAAAAGAATTAACAATTCAACGGTGCACCACAATAAATCCAGCAACTAGAATGGTGCTACCAAATGAAGGAATCCCACATGACTGCATTCAGGAGACAGACAGATTTATGCAAGTACGAGAAAATTTGCATAATCAACCGATCCCATCAGAATTAACATTATTTGCGGATGGGTCTTGTATACGAGATGAATTTGGTACCCGTGCGGGCTATGGTGTTGTTCAGTTAAGACCTGATGACACATTTGATAAAATACAGTCGGTGAGCATTGATCAGCCATGTTCTGCTCAACTTGCTGAGATAAAAGCTCTCACTGCAGCCTGTAAGCTGGCTGCAGGAAAAACAGCCACTATCTACACTGATAGTGCGTATGGGTATGGAGTGTGTCACATCCATGCCTGCATCTGGAAACAAAGAGGCTTCATCCGTGCAGACGGCACACCGGTTGTGTATGGAGAAGCTGTGGCACAATTAATTCAGGCCATGCAACTACCAAAAGAGTTGGCTATCGTGAAATGTCCAGCACATCAAAGAAACGGCACCTTCATATCTAGAGGTAATAACTTAGCAGATGAAGCTGCAAAAGAAGCAACAAAAGTGTAATACAATCTCCTGTTTGAATGATGAAGATGCTATACCCATCACCAACTTAGCATCACTAATACAAGCTCAGAACTCTGTTCCAGAGGCAGAGAAGAGGCTCTGGGTCCAAAGGGGGGCCATTAAAACAACCACCCCACATGCAGATTTATGGAGGAGTAGTCAGGGACATTTTGTGTTGCCGTTGTCACTCTTACCTTTTGCTATAAAGAAAATGCACGAGCCAGATCATTGTTCACAAGGCCAAGTGTTAAAGAAATTACAAGCTGTGTGGTGGTCACCGTATATAGCACCAATGGTGGATAGAGAACTGGCTTTGTGCCCACAGTGTCCTAAATATAATGTGAGAAAAACCTTCACCCACCCAATAGCTCACATACCAGTTCCTGAAGGCCCTTTCAGACATTTGATGATGGATTATGTGGACATGATAGACAGAGTGAGAGGTAAGAGGTACCTGTTTGTGGTGGTCTGTCGATTCAGCAGGTGGATAGAAGCTTGTCCAACAACCAATCCAGACCACAAAGCAGCAGCTAAGTTCTTGTGTACAGAAGTCTTTCCCAGGTTTGGAATGCCAGATACTATATCTTCTGATAATGTGTCACGGACTCAAGGTAGCGGACCCACATGCACAGCGGAGACAAGACTGGGTGATAACGCAGTTTACTAGTTCGTGGTCAGGCAGGCGAAGGTCAGTACACAGAGCAGGCAGGTACAGTACAGGCAGGGTTAGACAAGCGGTAATCACAAGGCAGGCTAGGGTCAACTCACGGCAAAGCAGGGTCGTAGACGAGACAAGAATCAGGGTCAGGAGAAGCGAGGTCATACATGGGTTATCAAGATTATGGATACAAAACGCTGGATTGCTGGCAGTAACATAAAGAGACAATCTGGCAAGGTGCTGGGCTTAGAGGTGGTGCTTAAATACTAATGAGAACACAGGTGAGTAATGATTGATAGAATACAGCTGGGGATATCACGTGACTGCAAAGTAAAGCTAAAACAAAAGTGACAAGACAAAACCGGAAGTATAAGAAAATAAAACAGGAAGTGAGTCCAGGCTGTGACAGAACTCCCCCCTCACGGGCGAATTCCCAGGCGCCCCAAAACGCGCAAGGCAGACAAGCAGGGTGGGCGGAGGGAGGACAGGAGGCGGGCCAAAACAAAACACAAGGCACGAATAACAGAAAACAGAACCGAGTCCATGAGTGTGAAGTCCATGATGGATGATAACAAAGTCCAGAAACCTCCTCACGGAGGGTGGATGCGAGGAGAGTCCTGGCCGGGCAGCCGCCAGGCCGAGACGGCACATCTTGTGCCCGAGGGCAAGGCTGGAGTCCTAGGAGGCCGGCGTCGGAACAAGACGCCTCCTGTGGCCAAGCACATGCGCCGGTGCTCTCCCGACCGGGGGTGCTCCAGGGAACTGAGAAGGCGCGGCGTTTGGCAATGGCAGAGGCCGCGCCATCGTCGGGGCAGGAAACAGCGACCTCCCGGTAGGTGGTCGCCTCCGGAACCGGCCAGCCGAGGTGGCCGACGACGCAGGAGGCAGCGCCATCCCTGCCACAGGATTCGCCAAGGACCTGGCCCTCCGTCCAGCAGGTGAGGCGAGAGCCGGCGGGAAGCCGGGAATGGCGACGGGGACAGACGTGGAGACGAGGCTGGGACCAGAGACAAGGACAGACGTGGAGACGGGGCAGGGACCAGAGGCGAAGACAGACGCGGAGACGGGGCAGGGACCAGAGGCGAAGACAGACGTGGAGACGTGGCCGGCACCGGACCTCCAGGAGCTGAGGCGAACGTGTCCGGGGCCGGACCTCCAGGAGCTGAGGCGAACGTGTCCGGGGCCGGACCTCCAGGAGCTGAGGCGAACATGTCCGGGGCCGGACCTCCAGGAGCTGAGGCGAACGTGTCCGGGGCCGGACCTCCAGGAGCTGAGGCGAACGTGTCCGGGGCCGGACCTCCAGGAGCTGAGGCGAACGTGTTCGGGGCCGGACCTCCAGGAGCTGAGGCGAACGTGTCCGGGGCCGGACCACCAGGAGCTGAGGCGAACGTGTCCGGGGCCGAACCGCCAGGAGCAGAGACGAGCGTGGCCGGGACCGGACCCCCAGGGGCTGCGACGAGCGTGTCCGGGACCGGACCACCAGGAACTGCACCTGCACACATTGGCACAAAAACCACAGGGACCAGGAGCGGGCCGACCACCTCCTCCGGGAGGTCGGCAGGAGACAGAGCTGGACCGACCTCCTCCGGGAGGTCGGCAGGAGACAGAGCTGGACCGACCTCCTCCGGGAGGTCGGCAGGCGACAGAGCTGGACCAACCTCCTCCGGGAGGTCAGCAGGCGACAGAGCTGGACCGACCTCCTCCGGGAGGTCGGCAGGGGCTGCCACAGGTGCTGCGGCGGGAGCGACCCCCACCTGGGGATCGTCGGGAACTGCGGCCTCCGAGGAGCCGACAGTGGCAGGAACTAGAACGGCGTCCTTCTCCGAGGCGCCGACAGGGACTAGAACGGCGTCCTCCTCAGAGGAGCCGACAGGAACTAGAACGGCGTCCTCCTCAGAGGAGCCGACAGGAACTAGAACGGCGTCCTCCTCAGAGGAGCCGACAGGAACTAGAACGGCCTCAATATGGCCGACGGGAACAGGGACTGGAACGGCCTCAATATGGCCGACAGGAACAGGAACGACCTCTACTTGGCCGACAGGAACAGGAACAGGAACAGGAACGGCCTCAATATGGCCGACAGGAACAGGAACTGAGGCCTGGTGTGACTGGCCAGGGGTGCCTGCTAGCTGGCGTAAAGATGGAGCTTGAACTTGGCGTGGCGGAGCCGAGGCTTGAGCTGCTGCAGGCTGAGCTGGGGCTTGAGCTGCTGCAGGCTGAGCTGGGGCTTGAGCTGCTGCAGGCTGAGCTGGGGCTTGAGCTGCTGCAAGCTGAGCTGGGGCTTGAGCTGCTGCAGGCTGAGCTGGGGCTTGAGCTGCTGCAGGCTGAGCTGGGGCTTGAGCTTGGCATGGCTGAGCTGGGGCTTGAGCTTGGCATGGCTGAGCTGGGGCTTGAGCTTGGCATGGCTGAGGTGAGGCTAGGGCGGGAGTTGCTGCAGCCAGTGATGCAGCCAGGGACGCTGGGGCCAGTGATGCAGCCAGGGACGCTGGGGCCAGTGATGCAGCCAGGGACGCTGGGGCCAGTGATGCAGCCAGGGACGCTGGGGCCAGTGATGCAGCCAGGGACGCTGGGGCCAGTGATGCAGCCAGGGACGCTGGGGCCAGTGATGCAGCCAGGGACGCTGGGGCCAGTGATGCAGCCAGGGACGCTGGGGCCAGGGATGCAGCCAGGGACGCTGGGGCCAGGGATGCAGCCAGGGACGCTGGGGCCAGGGATGCAGCCAGGGACGCTGGGGCCAGGGGTGCAGGCTTAGACACTGGGGCCAGGGGTGCAGGCTTAGACGCTGGGGCCAGGAGTGCAGGCTTAGACGCTGGGGCCAGGAGTGCAGGCTTAGACGCTGGGGCCAGGAGTGCAGGCTCTGATGCAGGAACGGGTGCAGGCTCTGATGCAGGAACGGGTGCAGGCTCTGATGCAGGAACGGGTGCAGGCTCTGATGCAGGAACAGGTGCAGGCTCTGATGCAGGAACGGGTGCAGGCTCTGATGCAGGAACGGGTGCAGGCTCTGATGCAGGAACGGGTGCAGGCTCTGATGCAGGAACGGGTGCAGGCTCTGATGGGGGATCAATGAAACCCAGGGCCTCGCGCAGCGCAGGCTTCCGAGCGATGAGCAGGGCGGCTTCACGGAAGCGACGCTCCTTGATTACCGGGTCGGTCTCTGCCTCGGCGGAGTTCAGACAGTGCGCAAACAGGAACAGGACTGGAGGGGTGCATTGGGCACGGATCCGTTGGAGGATGCTGTCCGGGATGCCTGCGATGGAGGTGGGTATGTCGTCCGATGGGGCGAGAGTGCCCTCTGCTGGCGAAGGAGGCAGTCTGATTTCCGTGACCGAGTCTTCTGGAGCCTGGACAGGGGAAACCGGCTGTCGTCGATGCCGTCTGGACCTCCGACGGCTAGCTGTGGGCTTCTCAACTGCCAGGGCTGAAGCAGGGGCTGGGGCCACGGTACGGGCGGAATTGGACTCGGGAACTATGGCGGTAACGTGGGCATGGACTGGGACCGATGAGCTGGTGTCTGGAACGGGAGCTGGATCTGCCTGAGCGGCAACAGGGGAGTGAGTTTGACTCGACTGAGCGGCGACAGGAACGTGAGCTTGGTTCGACTGAGCAGCGACAGGAACGTGAGCTTGGTTCGACTGAGCAGCGACAGGAACGTGAGCTTGGTTCGACTGAGCGGCGACAGGAACGTGAGCTTGGCTTGACTGAGTGACGACAGGAACGTGAGCTTGGCTCGACTGAGCGACGACAGGAACGTGAGCTTGGCTCGACTGAGCGACGACAGGAACGTGAGCTTGGCTCGACTGAGCGACGACAGGAACGTGAGCTTGGCTCGACTGAGCGACGACAGGAACGTGAGCTTGACTCGACTGAGCAGCGACAGGAGCGCTTTCCGGTGCAGCAGGAACAGCTGATGAGACGCTGGCGGGCGCCGCGCGCAGAGCGCGTGCCAAATCCTTCCGCATTGCCTGGAGTTTCTCAAAAAGCGTCTGCACTCCCGGGTAGTCAAGCCACCAAAATTCCTCCTCCAGGATAGCGATCGCCTGTTTTATTACGCGGAGCTGCGCCTTCAGACTGGGGGCTTCCGCGTAATTCCTCGCGAGCTCCCCGAAGCACCAGCGGAGGTCCTCCGGCAGACTCGAGCAGGTAAACACCATAGCGACTCTGCGTTGTCTGAGTACACAAAACAAAATCCCTTGCAGCCCTTAAACCGATGCAAGACGCCGGCTGGGTCCGAGTGTGGCCAGATTGTACTGTCACGGACTCAAGGTAGCGGACCCACACGCACAGCGGAGACAAGACTGGGTGATAACGCAGTTAACTAGTTCGTGGTCAGGCAGGCGAAGGTCAGTACACAGAGCAGGCAGGTACAGTACAGGCAGGGTTAGACAAGCGGTAATCACAAGGCAGGCTAGGGTCAACTCACGGCAAAGCAGGGTCGTAGACGAGACAAGAATCAGGGTCAGGAGAAGCGAGGTCATACATGGGTTATCAAGATTATAGATACAAAACGCTGGATTGCTGGCAGTAACATAAAGAGACAATCTGGCAAGGTGCTGGGCTTAGAGGTGGTGCTTAAATACTAATGAGAACACAGGTGAGTAATGATTGATAGAATACAGCTGCGGATATCACGTGACTGCAAAGTAAAGCTAAAACAAAAGTGACAAGACAAAACCGGAAGTATAAGAAAATAAAACAGGAAGTGAGTCCAGGCTGTGACATAATGGTCCTCACTTTGTGTCAAAAGTTATAAGAGAGATGTTTTACATCTTAGGAGTTAAGCAGAAGTTTGGATGTGTTTATCACCCTCAGTCACAAGGTTCAGTAGAACGAGCGAATGGAGCGCTTAAAGCTAAAATCTGTAAAATAATGGCAGACAGTAATAACAAACTGACATGGGTGGATGCATTACCACTGGCATTAATGTATATGCGCTCACAAACTAACCGACTAACTCATCTAACACCTCATTAATGCTTACTGGCCGACAAATGCCTCTTCCACAGTATCGTGGTCCGATAGAGGGACCAACACTGCACCAGCTTGAAAGAGAACTGGGAGATTATTTAAGGGGTTTGACTAAAATCCACAGACTTATCTTCCAACAGGTAAAAGAGGCCAACGGTACAGGAGAGAACAGAATACCACTGGATGTGAGAAACATCCAAGTAGGAGACCAGGTGTTCATACGCGTGTTCAAAAGGCAGTGGAATCAGCCTCGCAGAGAGGGGCCGTTCAAGGTTGTGTTAACCACACCCACTGCTTTAAAAGTAGAAGGTAAGGACTTCTGGTACCACCTTAATCACTGCACGCGTCACCGACCACCTAACCCGCCGGGGAACCTACCAGCCCCTGTGCATGCTGAAGGGGATGCGGACAGCACCCCACGAAGTAGAATACCAGCTTTACTTCCTTCTAACGGGGAAAGACGATCAGAAAGATTAAAGGCAAGAAGACAAGTCACGCAAACCTCACAAAGGGAAATACCAGACCACGCACATAGTAACACTGACTTTAATAATGCAACATCCACAGTTACAAGTCCTGGAACAGCAGGTGAAGGGTTCTCAGTCGAAGATGCTGCTTCCCTTGCTCCTGACCACTCTGACGTACCTCTACACACACCAGCATGGGAAGGAGACGTGTCGGAGGAGCCTGAATAGCCCCCGCTGCCTTTCTCTCTCTTCTCTCTCTGTTCTTCTTGTGCTAACTCTTTTAGGCTTAGCAAGGGGGGAGCTACTACTGCTACATGACACTGCGTCTGAGCTAACCAGTACTGAAAAAGGCCAACACCCACTAGCTGGTTGTGCGCTGGCCATGATTACACTAGCTGTTCATAAAGGCATAATAGAACCACGGAGCAACCGCCACTGAACATATATAAAGTCTAATGCATATGAGTTCACACTGACCACTAGTTTTTTAGAAACGTATTGGCTGGGAAATCCACGCACGGATGACTGCCGAGGAGAAGGGATGATGACCATACAGGTAACATGCACGAAAACGATATGTCAGGAAGCAGATGCAGGTGAGCCCATGACAGTGTCAGAAGCTCATCAATTATTCCACTTAATACATGGGAGAGAGAAACGTGATGTAGAAAAATTAAAAACGTCCAAATAGGACACTAATCTATTTCAACAGTGGCTAAAATATTCGGCTAAAGCAATGTTCAATGCAAAAGGAGGAAAAAAGCAAGACTGTATTGCTTGCTATAATGCCAAAAAGATACCCCAAATTAAACCACTGCCAGGAAGTGAAATAGGAAGCTGTCCTGATTTGTCAGTATGTTTCGCACACTGTGCATTACACATGGCAGGAGATTTGCAGCAATGGAGCGATGTACTAACAGTTTGCCCATCTAGATATACTCGAAAGCATAGAGAGTTTGACATAGCAACCATAATACCTCCAATTGTAAGAAAACCTGATTCCATGACCTTTCCTATCTGTATAGTACGGGGGGAGGAATTGGAGCAGGTAACAGGCAGAAAAACACCAAAGATGAAGGATGCGGCAGGATTGGTGAAATGCAGCAAGGAAACATGGTACCCAAGAACAGCAACAAGTAATGTGACAGCCACCATCAAAATGTGCACCACCAGCCCAAAAGCCTGCATGAAATGCACCCAAGTTGTTTCAAACGGAGCACATGTAATATATGAGAGAAACCTTACTACAATCTCACAATATAGACTATTAGATTTTGCTGAAGGCACAGCTCCATTAGGAGACATCTTCTGGACCTGTGAAAACAATGCCACAATAATGCCTCAATTACCAAGAAATTGGACGGGCATATGTGCTCCAGTAATGCTGACTGGACAACTGACGCTAATCACCCAGAAAACTGCACCAGCTAGTTCCCGACCAAAAAGAAATGCACCACAGCAGTACACCCTAGCCAATTGGACATGGACATACCAACCAGCAGAAGTATATATCACATGGGACCAGGTACCAAGTGGAGTCCCAGGTGAATATGAGGCAATAGGTTCAGATTGGATACAGTCAGGTAGAGTGGCAGGAAGCATCCCGCTCACTGGTCAAATACCCAATGCTCAATACATAGCAAGAAATAGTCGATGGGTTAATTACTTATGGTACAATCAACAGAGGTTCATAAATTTCACCCTGTTAGGCTTTGAATTTGTAAAAGACCAACTGCATCCCACGTCAGTTATGGCATTACAAAACAGATTTGTGATTGAGTCCATAATGGCCACAGATCAAGGAGTATGTGAATAGTTTGGAAAGGAGTGTTGTACCGTAATACCTCTCCACACAGCAAAGGAGGGTGACTTGACACGAGTATTAAATGCCATGAAGAAAGTTCGGGACGAACATGTTAATAACTCAAACTGGAACACAAGATTGGCAAGTCTGTGGGACTGGCTTAGCAAAATGAGCTGGCCGAGGTGGCTTAAAATGATAGGAGTGACAATAGGAGGATTCTTTGTGTTGATTTTAATAATAATCTGCTGCATCTTGCCCCTGCTACGCATCCTGATCTCCAAAGTGCTGCAAAGTGTGACAGGGCAGTTCCCATTACAGGTAAGAGATGGTGATGAAATTGCTTTGACCGAATTTGACGACAGCATTAGTGACTTCAGTAACAGCACAGGGGATATAGATGATTAAAAACTAAAAACCAAGGTCATCATCCCTCTCTATTAAGGTATGTACAGTGTTCAAAATCAGTAGAAAAGAATGTGAACAAAACAAAAGCAACATATTTATGTACATATTTAAATACACAACTATAACCATTTTATTCATTTTCCATAAAGACTATACAATGGCTGAGGCTTTCTGGACCTGGCAGGCAGCCATAGCGTCTGGCAGTCAGGACGATGGGACCGACAGACCAGGCCCATCACACATGTTAGCAGCACCTTATCACATAGCCACATCATCCAGGGAAACACCTATTCTGACCACCATGATACAGGCAGGATCTAACGGTGAAGGAGGGAGGCAGCAATCCTTTTACCAGCATCGACTTCCACCTTTGATGCCAACACCATTCGGAGCGGCCATTGCCCAGGTTCGACCACACCGCAGGACCATACCTCCACCATCTCCAGCACTGACTCCACCATCACCATTGCCACCAGTACTGACACCACCACCACCACCACCACCACCACCTACACCGGCGACATCAACATTAGAGGAACCCCAGCATCCAGAGGAGAACAACGACCCATGGCAGCAGATCAACTTGCCTCCAGACCCAGCAGTGAATCATCCAGAGAATGATGATGAGGAGGAGCCATCATCCAATCCAACATCTCCAGCAGAATCTTCTGAGCTGGCCAACCAGGACCTTAACAGACGGCTGTTTCCCTCACGACGTCATCACATTTCTGAGGGAGATGGTAACCTAATGGGCAGATACCTGTCACGCCCATGGAATACCTATACCACGGCACGTGACTTTGAGGAAGAGATTGCCTCAATGTCACGCCACACCTTTTTTCTTACTACTTGGAACCTATCACAGGAGGGAAGAAGGGCTCTTAAGGCAATACGGAGCAGAGCGCGACAGCGGAATAAGAACATGGAGCTTAGAGCGCGGGCTCAACGTGCCGAAAGATCACTGGCCACTATGGAGAACGAAAGGAACCGGGCCAGGATGGATGCGGAATGATACAGGCAAGCTATTAACTGTATATACAACCACTGCTGCAATTACACAATCGTGCTCCTTTCTGGAATAATTGACATGCAAGAGGGAAACTTCCATGGGCCCAACATACTTCGTGATGAACATGTGGAAATGGAGAGGGCACGATTGCTCCCAAGGTTATCAGAACCTTATCCATGAAAACTGTCACTACCATCAGTGTTTGCTTCATATATGAACATATGTAACCACTTAGTATCGACATCATATTGGAACTTGTATAACCACATATCATGTGTATTATTAGTGTGACAGAGACCCTAGAAGATAACAGGATGCTACAAGGAGGAGAAAACACCTGTATAATGGACTTCCGGGGGACTATGGACACAGTAACTCCATAACCAGCATATTAAGAAGGAATGCTATTGATGGACACAAACCAATGTGTGATTTATTAAAAATAAACTCTGTATGATAAGGCTGTGCAGAAGGAAGGTACAAATGGTTAACAGTAGAGCTTAAGAGATCATATAAAAATAATTCTGAAATAAGTAATTGGACAAATCCAAAAGGTGCAGATTAAAATTATTCAAATATTATTCAATAATGCTGAATAACATATATAAACATAAACAAACATAATAAACATACTATTATAAATTAACACAACTAGTAGAGACAGGAAGTTTACACTACCTGTGTGATGTTGTCAAAATGTAGTAGCATTCTGACCAGAACGATTAGGAGAAAGGACTAAGTAGGTCTGTAAAGACTGAAAAGTCAGGAAGGTTTCTTTGATTATTTTAAAAGTACTGGGCATTTAGAACCCAGTACTACACCTAAAGTGTTGAGCATGTAGGCTTGAGGCATAAGGTGTAAAGCTGCTCTGAGAGAGAACAATGTCGGAAACTTCTTTATAAAAAAATAAGGTAACTGGTACTTAAGGAAAACTCCTTAGAAAGTTAAACCTAAAGTTCTGTGTAGCTTTATGAGCCAAAGATGAGTATTCTTGTTTTTTGTTTTTTTTCACTTATATGAAATAGCATATTTGAAGACTAGATGGTAGTAACCTGAGCACATACACATATTATGCATGTTTACTTATAATCTGTGCTCATAGATACACTTCTTCACACAAATATATATATTATGCATGCTTATTTCATTTTCATTGAACATGTGTGTGAGACATTTATTCACTAGATTAGATTGAAATGCGTTTAGGGATCCGGACCACATGACATGGCAATTTACCTCTCATGAGTGACATTGAAAGTGAGGGGACGTTTCCCGAGTCATGTTGTCCTGTCCATAGGTGTTCTGTCAGTGACGGCACCTGGGTGATCCACTTTGTACAGGTAAGTGCCTGGGATCACTTTTAGAAGTGCCTCATAACTGTTTTATTGATAGTTGTGACACATTCTTTAGGGAGGCCCTCACTGTAGAACTCACATATCAACATACCGACATATAATCCTATGTTTTGTTGTTGAATTGCATGTATGTTACTGATGGATGGTCCTTTTAGGACCAAAGGGGGGATATTTTGTGTAAAAATTCATAAAGTTTATAAAGTAATTACTGTTGAGATTCCAGGAGACAATGTTACAAAATAATTTGGCACCTGCTGTACTACAACAGCACCCAACAGCACCCACTGTGGCAGGTGTGGATAATAGCACTCACGGGGTCATGTGTGTAAGGAGGAGACCCTGTTATGCAACAGAAGTGTAGTACCACCAAGACCATTAAAAACTGTGTTTTACTGACCTAGATAAGGCAGGTGGGAGGAGTGCAGCTTCTGCTGCAAGCTCCTGACCTACAGTAACCTGACCTTGGGAAAGTGAAGGTTTGGAGGGGAGCTGCCCCGCCCGGGGAGAAAAGGGCAGAGCAACAAGTGTCTTCACTTTGTTTGGGATTATGATTAGGTAAAAATATAATAAAATAATGGTCAAAAACACCCTAAAAGGTCAAGATGATGATCTAACGTCCGGGGAGCTGAATCCCACCCCGTGAGCAACAGGTATATAAGGTGATGTTGTGACCAAAAATCCTCAGTCTGTCTTGTCTTCTGTCACTTTTCTGTGGAATAAACGCTTTGTCGACCCTGGTTCTTATTGCTCTGGACTTAGTCATTTTTTTTGAGACCCTGCGGTTGGGACTTAGAATAATTTTGGGATCTGGCTACTGGGACTTAGAATAATTTTAGGATCTTGCTTTGGACTTAGTTTATTTGGGACTCCACACTTTGGGAGTTTTATCTCGTCAACTCTTTGGGAAGTTTTCTGGAACCTTACTACTGTGCATTTTAGTTCATTTTTCTTCTTTTTGGGATTTACCATTTAATCTCTGGAATTTATATATTTAGAATTTTATTATCTCAATAAAGGATATTTTACACCTATTGGATTTATAAAAAGCTCAGTCAGATTGGAATACAAAATTTAAAGGCTTTAGTGTCGGACACGACATGAGTCAAAGGTCCGTCTGACAGAGGGTTCAGCCAGACGTTCCCAACAGACCCTCACTATACGTTTGGGCCTGCCAAGTCGTTCTAACCTCCTTCCCTGCCAGCGGATCCTACTCACCACCAGGTGGTGATCAGTTGACAGCTTAGCCCCTCTCTTCACCAGTCCAAAATAAATGGCCGAAGGTCAGGTGTACCAAAACCTCAAAACAAAAAGCAATTGATGTCTTTTTGCAGGCTATTGCCCTCTATGGATTCAAAATTATGCAGAGATCCCCTGACCCCTACATAACATCACATATGGGGGCAAACATTTGGCCATGACTGACTCTTTGACTTGGACTGTAGATGCAGAGACTGACTTGAAACAGGCATGGTCAAGCACTCTGTGCTTAGAACTTCCAGACCATTCCAAACCTTTCCGAGGTATGGCTGCATGTTTAAGAGCTGTAGCAGCAGCTACTGAAGCTGTTTTATCTACAGCAGTTGCTGCAGTTGCAGTAGCATTGTTGCTATGTGTTGCTCCCTACAGCTGACGATGGAGAACGACACTCATGCTTAGAAGTTGGAGAGACCATCTTAACTCAATCAACCATCAACTTTGTCTGCCCAAGCAGCTGAGCTGTTTACTGTCACTTGTGCTTTTATTATAGGTACCGGACAGGACATCACAGTATACACTGATTCGCTATATGCATTTGTATGTCAACGTATCTCATAATTTCTATGCTTTGTGTGAAGATTTGTGGTTTTCTCACTTCTACATGAAAGCCCATTTCGCATAGAATGCTCATCATTCTCTTAAGTGCACTACTGCTTCATGCTTCTGTAGCAATATGTAAATGCCAGGCTCATACAGGTTCCATGATCCAGTATCATGAAGTAAAGCAGCAGCAGATGCCCCAGCAAAATCTGCTGCTATGTCTCCTGTGTCCCCTATTCTGCAAATGCCCTTGACTGTCCAGGAAAATGTTTTTTCCCTTAATGGTATCTCTATATTTGCAAACAGGGGCTGACAGTGGTGAACAAACATCCTGGAAGAATAAAGGGTGTACTAAACTATCCTCAGGGGTCTGGGTGAACCAACAAGGTTTCCCAGTACTACCAAAGTCCATTTTCCCCTTTTTGGCTAAATTGATTCACGGTTCTGACCAATCTTTACTTTGTTTAAACAAAACATGAACAAAAACAACTTTTAACATGTTTATGCACTTAGCTGCCAGCACCTGGCTGCCAAGACAAACATGCAGCTTGGGTAAGAAGTTCATTTCATTAGTGAGCAGAGAAGGAGGAGAGTGCGTCTGACTCTTCCTCTGAAAGTGGAGAAAGACACTGTGTGACATTCAGCCTCCACGCCGCTAGAGGCGCTCTTGGGACTTTTTGGTGTGGGTCTGAGTTTTTAATTTCCTGTCTAATTAGTTGACCCACCTGTTTTGGTTTGTATATAAGGGATGTTTTTTGTTTCACACATTGCTGGTGTGTACGCGGTTGTAGCTGGATGCTACACCAAGTTATGTCCAAAGAGAGGAGAGTAAGAAGTGGAGTTCCTGCGTTTTAATTTGATGTCCTGTGAGGTTTGTGAGTGTCTTATGTTTCATGTTTAGGGTTTATGTTTCATGTTTAGGATTTTTGCCCGTAGTGTACGGAGCGTCCTGCTGTGCAGTGAGTTTTGTTTGTACTTAAATAAACTATTTTATGTTAACTGTTAAGACGCTGTGTTTGGGTCGTGCATTTGGGGTCTTCCCTCTCCTGTGTTCCCTGCGACCTGGTCTGCCGGTTGCGGCCAGGTGTCTGTGTGAGGGATTACACCGAGCTGTGTGCTGGAAGCACGTCGGCCGTAGTGCCTGAAGCCTCCGCTCAGTGTGAGCGTGTTCTCCTCCCGGCTCCGTGAGAGCCGTAGTTCTCCCCGCTTGGAGCGGGTGCTGTCACCGTCTCTCTCCACCGCATCTCCTCTCCTGCCCCAGGGTTCCGTCAAAGCCCCGCCGGTTCGGAACCGACGGGAGGAGTTAGTAGGTTCCCTGTCAAACCCCGCCGGTTTGGAACCGACGGGGCGAGTTCGTAACAGAACACACCAGCCAAACCAGATCCCAGCCGACCCATAGCTTGTTTACTGTAGTTCGTGTTTGTTTTAGGTTAGCTAGCCAGCTAAGTGTTAGTCTGTGTTAGCTTGTCTGTGTTTTGTGTGCGTGCTTTTGTTTCCTGCTCTGTTTTGTTTCGTTTTGCACCGGAGTGTCCCCATGGCTCCGGCTGCTTCAGAGCAGATCAGCCCTCGCGTCTGGGGGCTGTTTTTTGATTATGTCGGGGCTGCGTGCACCTCGCCGGCTCCATGGGACCGGCTGTACGGTGTTAACCGATTGGACGATCTAATTGGTGTCGTGCCGCAGTTCCACGCAATTCCGGGAGTGCCGGAATTGGTCACGTGGTTCCCCGCATTACGGGAGGAGTTGGCTGCCCAGCTGGCCGGACGCTCGCCATCACAGCGGGATCCAGATCTGCGGTCTGGATTTTTGGCAGCGGCCAGAACAGCGGTGGAATATTTTAATTTAGGGGCGCCAACAGACTCTCACCCGGCAGCGGTTTCTGCCGTAGCTCCGCCCACGGCTCCCGTCACTCAAATGGAGACCGTGCCCGGAGCTGTTTGTCTCTCTCCCTCCGAGGCTCGGATTATATGGAGGGAGCTGAAGCGACAGTGTGATGGAACAGTGGATTTTAAACGGACTAAGGAACGTATCTCATCGGAGGTGGATTTTGTTGTGGCTGCTGACAGGACAGAGAACTTTGCAGCAACTTCCTGTTGGCCTGCTGCATCACGAGTCGGCTCACCTGTGCCAGCACCTCGTCTGGCCTACAAGGGTAGTGTGAGGGTGGGTTTGCTTCGTGGGGTTCCAATGGCATCACCGCGTCATGTTCCTGTCGCCAAGCCACGTTCGACCACGTCCGTTCCTGGTGGTCTGGAGGAGACCACGTCCGTTCCTGGTGGAACGTTGCGTCGCGGTGGTCCAGGGAGGACGCCGCTGGTTCCTGTCTCTAGTCGCGGTGGTCCAGGGAGGACGCCACTGGTTCCTGTCTCTAGTCGCGGTGGTCCAGGGAGGACGCCGCTGGTTCCTGTCTCTAGTCACGGTGGTCCAGGGAGGACGCCGCTGGTTCCTGTCTCTCGTCGCGGTGGTCCAGGGAGGACGCCGCTGGTTCCTGTCTCTCGTTGCGGTGGTCCAAGGAGGACGCTGCTGGTTCCTGTCTCTAGTCGCGGTGGTCCAAGGAGGACGCCGCTGGTTCCTGTCTCTCGTCGCGGTGGTCCAAGGAGGACGCCGCTGGTTCCTGTCTCTAGTCGCGGTGGTCCAAGGAGGACGCCGCTGGTTCCTGTCTCTAGTCGCGGTGGTCCAGGGAGGACGCCGCTGGTTCCTGTCTCTCGTCGCGGTGGTCCAGGGAGGACGCCGCCGGTTCCTGTCTCTAGTCGCGGTGGTCCAGGGAGGACGCCGCCGGTTCCTGTCTCTAGTCGCGGTGGTCCAGGGAGGACGCCGCCGGTTCCTGTCTCTAGTCGCGGTGGTCCAGGGAGGACGCCGCCGGTTCCTGTCTCTAGTCGCGGTGGTCCAGGGAGGACGCCGCCGGTTCCTGTCTCTCGTCGCGGTGGTCCAGGGAGGACGCCGCTGGTTCCGGTCTCTCGTCGCGGTGGTCCAGGGAGGACGCCGCTGGTACCTGTTCGTCGACGCAGTGGTCCAAGGTGGAAGCCGCTGGTTTCCCTGCACTCTGGCGGTGGTCCGGAGCTGCGTAGTTGTCTCGTGGACTGGTGGCCTCGCCTTCGGCGTAGACAGCTGCTACGGTGGCGCTGCCTCCTACGCCGTCGGCCGCCACGGGGATCTCAACGTCTGATGGACAGACGGTTTCGGCCGCGTCAAGCCCCTGGAGGGCTCATGTTTCGGCGGCGGCCGCCCAGAGGTCGCACTGTCAGTCTGGGGACAGTCAAACTGCCTACTCCTCTGCAGCGGTGGCTGGAGGAGGTTCGTCGCCCGCCTTGAAAGGCAGTGGACAGTTATAGACATTTGAAGGACTTTCAGAGCACGGAGGTGCCGACTGGCCCCAGCAGGACGCTGGGGAGGAACTGTTTTCTGCCGCTGGGATGGGAGTTACCCTACGATGGACTTTGAAATGGGCTCCTGTTTTGTTGGGGAGGGGTTGTGTTGTGCCCGCCTCCTGTGTTTTCCCCCTCCGCCCACCCGGGTCTGGTGTTTTTTTTTTTTTTTTGTTGGCGGCTGTCTGGAAGCCAGCCGTTGAGGGGGGGGTTCTGTGACATTCAGCCTCCACGCCGCTAGAGGCGCTCTTGGGACTTTTTGGTGTGGGTCTGAGTTTTTAATTTCCTGTCTAATTAGTTGACCCACCTGTTTTGGTTTGTATATAAGGGATGTCTTTTGTTTCACACATTGCTGGTGTGTACGCGGTTGTAGCTGGATGCTACACCAAGTTATGTCCAAAGAGAGGAGAGTAAGAAGTGGAGTTCCTGCGTTTTGATTTGATGTCCTGTGAGGTTTGTGAGTGTCTTATGTTTCATGTTTAGGGTTTATGTTTCATGTTTAGGATTTTTGCCCGTAGTGTACGGAGCGTTTAGTTTAGTGAGTTTAGGTTGTTAATCGTTTTCCTGCATTGCAGTGATTTTTAGTTCTTCCTTGTGTTGAACTGAGTCCTGCTGTGCAGTGAGTTTTGTTTGTACTTAAATAAACTATTTTATGTTAACTGTTAAGACGCTGTGTTTGGGTCGTGCATTTGGGGTCTTCCCTCTCCTGTGTTCCCTGCGACCTGGTCTGCCGGTTGCGGCCAGGTGTCTGTGTGAGGGATTACACAGAGCTGTGTGCTGGAAGCACGTCGGCCGTAGTGCCTGAAGCCTCCGCTCAGTGTGAGCGTGTTCTCCTCCCGGCTCCGTGAGAGCCGTAGTTCTCCCCGCTTGGAGCGGGTGCTGTCACCGTCTCTCTCCACCGCATCTCCTCTCCTGCCCCAGGGTTCCGTCAAAGCCCCGCCGGTTCGGAACCGACGGGAAGAGTTAGTAGGTTCCCTGTCAAACCCCGCCGGTTTGGAACCGACGGGGCGAGTTTGTAACACACTGAGGATCCTGCTCTCCCTCAAGAGTGGACAATTCTGAAGAAAATAAAAAGCTTGGTAGTTTTGGGCAGGTCTGAAATTGTTTAAGTGATTTACCAAAAAACCCTTTAAAAAAATATTCATGTATGATGATTTTATAGCCATTTTTATGAGCGTGGCAAGCGAGCGAGTCTTTTTGGTGCACGGCTTATTGGAAGGGTTAAGATGACGTTTTCCTGCTGCTGGCTGGGAGTAGATGGGTGATCAGGCCTGTTCTCTGTGATGATGTCCACGTTGGTTCAGCGGCTGGCTGCTGTGGAGGCTCCGAGGCCTGTCAGGGACAGAGGGAAGCTCCACGTGGACGCAGGTGACGAAGAGAGGAGAACAAGGGAGAACAAAACGGGCAAGTCTTTCTTCTTCTTCTTTTGAGTTTACCAGCATTGCATCCTCATTGTTGCATTACCACCACCTATTGCCCACACTTTACCCTTCACCCAAAGCTTTCCACCCCTACTTTCTCCCTCTCCCAACACTAGTCTAAAACTTTTTTATCTGGACAGTAACCCGCCTTCCCCTTCAGGCCAAACCTGTAGTTCACCGCAATATGTTTTCTCCTGAGGCTAAGTGGCATGATACCTGCTTCAACACTCAGTGCACATACGTAGAGGAGACGTTTTTTCTGCCCCCCCCCCACATCTTAGGGCCCTTGCTTGTACCCCATCCAGCTCTTTTAGTACTGATTTTGCCGCTGATCCTGTTATGGAAAAAATTGTTTCTCCCTTATTCTATGCAGTTATTATATGATTTATGACTTATGTTTTGCAATTAATATCTTGTGTTTTGTCTTACTTCTGTGTTATGTATTTGACATTTCACCTAGATTATTCAATGGTTGTCTCTGCCTGATTGACTCTCAACTCTAGCTCCCAAACCCAAGGTCGGGAAGTTGTTTTTGTCCGTCTGTTGAGACTCAGTGCTCCTTCCTCTCTGATAGTCAGACGCCAGTGATGCAGGTGTGAGAATGTAAACATCTCCACACACACTGCGACAGGGATGAGATGGTGCATGCAGTCTGATTGGGCTACACAGACATTCCACTGTAGTCGGACAGAGGAGTTAAAAGGCAGAAGCAACTTGAGGATCGTGGGCTCTTTGCATCACACCTTTGAGGTGTATGCACTGATCTCCCCAACTGGTTTTTGGTTTGCTTTTGATTTACTTGCTGCTATGACTACTTGGTTGTTTCCTCATGTTAACAAGTGCACCAATGATGTGATATTGAAGGCGTGTACAAGCATCAATAAAATTTTGTGCTTTGGGGAAGTTCGTTGGAGTTGGTGGTCTCTGAGTGAAGCGCTTACAATGCTAAGATCTCAGACGAGCTCTCCTTGGCCAAGTAAAAACTGGTTGGCTCTCAGGTGTGCTATATTGTTCTCGTCTCTGTGTGTATCAGTGCTGTTGTGGTATTTTTAAACCCAACATGATGTGGTCGTTCAAACCAGAGCTCAACAGTCCACGTTGTGGGAGGAAGGTGATGGAACACTGAAGCCTGTCGGCAGCCGGACATCTACTCGTCCGACACAAAATCCTGGGGCGTGAATTCGTCGCTGGGTCGGTGAAATAGATCCTGATCTTCCCTCCGACGGCGTTGATGATGAGTTCCAGGAGACGAGCAATACAGCGACAATAAGTGAGTGTCCGTAATGCCATGATTGGGGTTGACTGGGCCCGAAATTCCAGGATAAATAAGTAGGGGTTGACTGGGCCCATAATTCCACAATAAATAACTAAAGTTTTGCCTAGTAATTCCAGAATCCACTAGGATCGACTGGGTTGACTGGAGCCGTAATTCCAGCGTACTTGTTAAGACGTTAACAAAACGTGTGAATGATTGTGTAAATGAGTCTATGTAGAGTGGAAACCTAACGGTGCTAACACAAACTCTACGCTTGACCATTGTACCTAAACGCATTTAACTCCTTAGTGGGAGTCGCAGGGATTGTCCTGTTTGTCTTGTTTGTTCTACCTGGGTTTGGATCAAAGTTGAGAGGTTGGTTTGCTGGGACAGCTACATCCGCAGAAAACTAGTTTCTGTGGAAGCTTGGTGTAGTCGATAATCCTTGCAGACACTGTGACTGATCGTTGATCCTGACCAAAAGGAGTTTAAACTTGAATGTCAAAAATATTATTCAGAATGGGTAATGGGAAAAGCAAACCTGCCACCATGAAGGGTGATTCCAAGTACATGAAGAAATTTTCACCTGGCTGTACTAGATTTTTGAGGGCAAACTGATGTGCGGTCCGTGTGAGAAAATAGTTGAGAGATTAAAGGTTGAAGCTCTTAACACTCGCAGAGCTCCAAACAAAGAAAAACACCTGCAATTGTTGTAGGCTGGGAAGTGGTGGGAGCAAGCGCTTAAGCGGAGACGGGACATTCAGAAAAAAATAGAAATGAAGCGTGAACGGCTTTCCCTGCAGCTGTTGTGGTGAAGCCAACCTAAGAGCCGTCTGTGCTAGTGAAGGTGCGAAAATTAGTGAAGAGAGAAGACAGAAGCCAGATCGAAAATCTGAAATCGAAGAAAAATTGCTCGAATGCCAGAGAGCAGTAGAAAAATTAGACATTAATGAACCTGCAGCCCGTAGCCAGCCACACCAGAACAACTCACAAAGGTGAACTTCACTCCTTAATGTCAGGAGAACCAATTCATTATCCTGATCTGAAACCTCTCAAACAACAATATAACATAATTGACAGTAATTATGATTGTTCAGCTACCAACCCACCCACCCCAGGGGGAGCAAATGAAGAATTCTATCCCCTCGTAGAAGTTGCAAACCCGCATTATGGGGCAACAACAGCCACAGGTGCACATGATGACAGAGAGACAATTTATGTCTTCCGACCCTGGACCAAAGCACAGAAGCGTGCAGACTGCACAGAAGCGTGCAAAAGCTTAGGTGATCTAAAATTAGATGTGGATGCCTGGGTTGATAAACATCGCCAGTTGATTAATTCATTTGGACTTAATGGCTGGTGAGTTGTTTAAACTTTCAGAAAGTCTCTGACCTTTAACTGGGGCAGAGTGAAAGGTGACTTTACTGGAAAAGATGCACGCAACACAAATGTACAAGCTTAAAGCAGTGCATTAAAACACAAAGTACAGATGGTGCTTGAAAACATGAAATAGCTGTGGAAAAAAATACCTGACTGTGCTAAAATTGCGCAATGCAGACATAAGGAAGGTGAAGATGTGTCTGAGTACAGAGCGTATGGGGTGCCAAATGTAAAAGTAGCACCTATAACTAGTTTTCTCACATTTACCTAAATGACACAACATGTTTTCTCACATTTAGTTAAATGTGCAAAAGTCTAAATGTAAATGTTAAATATAAATGTAAATGTTAAATATAAATGTAAATGTTAAATGTTAAATCTAAATGTTAAATGTTAAATCTAAATGTTAAATGTTAAATATAAATGTTAAATGTAAATGTTAAATGTTAAATGTAAATGTTAAATGTTAAATGTTAAATGTTAAATCTAAATGTTAAATGTTATATGTAAATGTTAAATGTTATATGTAAATGTTAAATGTAAATGTTAAATGTAAATGTTAAATGGTAAATGTAAATGTTAAATATTGGCTGAGTGTAAAACTGAATATTCATGAATGGGCAAGTAGACTCCATCCCTACCCTCAAACAGCGCTGGTCTCAGATCAGAGACGCGAACTCAAACACGTCAAACAGTAACGCATAGCTCCGCCCACATCTGACTCTGGATCGGTGCATGAAAATACTGGAGAGAAGCCTGAAGTCGAAGCCATCATGGCCGCCAGCTCCGACTCCCTCCCGTTGGGGGATATTGAACGGGCTGTAACGGCAGGTGTGCGGGCTGAGGCTCCGCTTCAGACTGCCGTTCTGTCGTAAACACCATTAATGAGGAGTCAAGTAGGTTTAAAAAGAATATTTCTGTGGCGCCGGTGGAGAATTAGTTGGCTAACTATACTAGCTAGCCGAAGTTACGTCCAGGCTAAAAACAAAAGTTTCCAGATCAGATGTGGGCGGGGTTTGCGCGCACTGTTTGAGGTGATTGAGTTCGCGTCTCTGATCTGAGACCAGCGCTGTTTGAGGGTAGGGATGGAGTCTACTTGCCCATTCATGAATATTTAGTTTTACACTCGGCCAACATTTAACATTTACATTTAACATTTAGCATTTAACATTTACATTTAACATTTAGCATTTAACATTTACATTTAACATTTAACATTTAAATTTAACATTTAGCATTTAACATTTACATTTGACATTTAACATGTACATTTAGACTTTTGCACATTTAACTAAATGTGAGAAAACATGTTGTGTCATTTAGTTAAATGTGAAAAAACTAGTTATAGGTGCTCCTTTTACATTTGGCACCCCATAAGAGCGCAGTTAGAAGAAATGTTTCGAAACCACAGCCGGTTAACGGAAGACACCGCTGATGACTCACCCTATCAGCAGCAGCTAAAACAAGCGCTGATGGGGGGTTTTCACCACACCATAGCTGATTTCATCCGAAAGCATGGCGTCAACCACGGCACAGCTAATGTCCCCAATACCATGAACTATGCTCACCATGCGTCTGAAATCATCAAAAGAAAGAAACAGAAAGCCAAAGCAGCCTTGTTTGGGTTGTTTGGGAGGTCAGATGAAGGTGAAGGAGAAGAGTTCAACACTATCAGAACTCAGTACGTGGAAAGCAGTTCCACAAGAGAAAGATGGGTGAACAGGAGAAGGGTAGGATGCGCCCCTGAAAATGCTACATCTGTGACCAGCCAGGGCACTATGCCAGCCAGTGCCCCCGTAGACCTGGGCGCTCAGATAAAGTCTTTAGAACTCCCAAAGAGTTTAACAGACAATCCCCACGAAATTCACACATGAGCTGACTAGATTTAAATAGTTCATTAGTAAAGCCAGCAGGTGATAATGCAGAGACACTGGACCTCACACAGTCGGTAGACACCTTTTTATTTACATCAGATGACCAGCTCTCCACTAGAGATTTCCTTCTTAATGGTACGCGACTTACTTTTTTGTGCGATTCAGGAGCTGACAAAACTGTGCTGAGAGATCAGATTCCCGGACTCCAGAGTTCTTCCCGGTTCATTTTTGTTAAATCAGCAAATGGACTGGTAACTAAAGATTCTTTTTCAAAGCCAATTATGTTCACTGACCATAAGACTGGGGAGTCTGAGCATGCTAAAGTGGTGCTGAAAATTAGACATTAGACATTAGACATTAAATTAGACATTAATGAACCTGCAGCCCGTAGCCAGCCACACCAGAACAACTCACAAAGGTGAACTTCACTCCTTAATGTCAGGAGAACCAATTCATTATCCTGATCTGAAACCTCTCAAACAACAATATAACATAATTGACAGTAATTATGATTGTTCAGCTACCAACCCACCCACCCCAGGGGGAGCAAATGGACCTCACACAGTCGGTAGACACCTTTTTATTTACATCAGATGACCAGCTCTCCACTAGAGATTTCCTTCTTAATGGTACGCGACTTACTTTTTTGTGCGATTCAGGAGCTGACAAAACTGTGCTGAGAGATCAGATTCCCGGACTCCAGAGTTCTTCCCGGTTCATTTTTGTTAAATCAGCAAATGGACTGGTGACCAAAGATTCTTTTTCAAAGCCAATTATGTTCACTGACCATAAGACTGGGGAGTCTGAGCATGCTAAAGTGGTGCTGTGTCCAAAGTGTCCTGTAAGCCTGCTAGGTCGTGATTTGATGACATGGTTTAAAATCTCTATTGTCCCCACTTCCAAAGGTATGGTTGCTATAGGCAAGGGCAAAGAAATACTGACCCTACCGTTACATAGCATTGAAGAACCACAGTCAGTTGTTAGTTTACGTAGATGAAATTTTAACTTCTTTTGACAAACAACGAGATTGCTGCACTTGCACTGTTCCGTTATTTGGCAAAAACGGGGAACAAAGCTTCGCTTTTAAAATTGCAGTGGGTCAAAGAGAAAGTGATCTTTTTAGGACATGAACTGTCACCTTGCGGTCACAGCTATTTTAGATGCTCCTAAACCACAAACGAAACAGCACATTATGCAGTTACTAGGTTTGTGCAACTACTGCAGACTATGGTTACCGAGCTAGCCACAAATAACACAACCGTTGTTAAATGTGATCTACTCCCAACCTATGTCCATGAAACAGAATATAGAGTGGAGTCGAGAAGCTGAAGAAGCTTTCACTTCGCTGAAACTAGCTCTTACTGGTGCTACAGTATTGAGTTTACCAGACTATTCAAAACCGTTTGTTCAAACAGTTGATTGGAAAGGCCATTTTATGACTTCTATTTTGGCCCAGCAAACAGGAGGCTGCTACAAGCCTGTAGCTTATTATTCCAAACGTTTAGACCCTGTTGCATGCGTTTTACCATCTTGTGTACGAGCAGTGTGTGCAGCTGCACTAGCAGAGCACTGCTCAGCGGAAGTGGTGTTGTTTCACACCTTCGAGCTGCTAGTACCACACGCTGTAGGAATACTGTTGACACAGACCAAGATGTCCTTCCTGGCACCTGCACGGCACCTTTCGATTTTGTCAACACATGGCTGTGACGACCTCTACTGGCAAGCCAGTGGGGCATGCGGTGCATTGCTGTGTGCAAATGTGCTGCACACACCAAACGGAAAGACCCTGTTTCACAGTTTTGCAGGGTTGGTAGAACGCACAAATGGTACAGTTAAACTGAGCCTGAAAAAAACTATGGAACAGACTGGGAGGTCCTGGCCAGAGTTCCTGGACCTAGTAGAAATGTACATGAGAATCACTCCAACAGGGAATGGTTTAACTCCTTTTGAGATCATTTATGGTAGACCGTTTGTGTTACCTATAATGACTGATGTCAAAGAGAAGAAGGAGAGCCAGACACTAGCAGAGTGGATGACAAATCTATTGAAGGAAAAAGAGATTGTGAATGCAAATAAGCTGCCAGATGCTGCTTTGTCTCAGCAGGAGGAGAAGATCGAGCCAGGTGACCAGATCCTCATCAAGGCAATCAAACAAAAGACGTGGTCAAGTCTGCGGTGGGAGGAGCCATACACTGTGGTACTCACTACACGATGGCTGTAAAGATCGAGGAGAGAGCTACGTGGATCCATCAAAACCACTGCAAGAGGGTGATTCCCCTGGTCGGCACTGAGTAAGGGTGGAAGTCGACCGGTATCTAAACATTTGGTCGCCGAAGAAACCAACAGATGCCCTCTCCCAGCTATGGCGTCAGTGGGTAAGCTCCAGGTAGTGGTCTGTGTCACAATCTTTATGATTGGTTTGTTTGTTCTCTCGTACTGTGGGATGGCCAGATGCTAAATCTGTTTAGAGTGAAGAGATTGACTGGTACACCAGTGGATGACTGAAAGGACCTGGACCCCAACCACAAGCACCCGTTCGAGACCGACATGTGGTATCAATATGTCAAGGTGTTAGCTAAGGCGTACAATAACTTAAATTGTTTTGTGTGTTCTCACATGCCACATTCATCTTCTCACCTGACACTCTACTGTATGCTACACCCATGCCTTACCATGAAAGGTTTTACAAAAGGTCTTACAAGGTTTATACAATGTTTTGACGTTCACATTAAAAACTGATTCAGAGAGATGTGATACTGATGTTTAAATGTCCTTGTAATGACAACCAGGGGGGAATGTTGGAGAAAATATATTTTCATCTAACATTCATCTCATTTATTAAATTCATCTAATCATTTATATGTATCCATTTCCATTTTCTTCCGCTTATCAGGGGCCGGGTCGCGGGGGCAGCAGTCTAAGCAGAGAGTTCCAGACTTCCCTCTCCCCGGACACTTCCTCCAGCTCTTCCGGTGGGACCCCAAGACGTTCCCAGGCCAGCCGAGAGACGTAGTCTCTCCAGCGAGTCCTGGGTCATCCTCGGGGCCTCCTACTGGTGGGACATGCCCGGAACACCTCCCCAGGGAGGCGTCCAGGAGGCATCCGAACCAGATGCCCGAGCCACCTCAACTGGCTCCTCTCGATGTGGAGGAGCAGCGACTCTACTCTGAGCTCCTCCCGGGTGACAGAGCTCCTCACCTTATCTCTAAGGGAGCGCCCAGCCACCCTGCGAAGGAAGCTCATTTCAGCCGCTTGTATCCGTGACCTTGCCCTTTCGGTCATGACCCAAAGCTCATGACCATAGGTGAGGGTAGGAACGTAGATTGACCGGTAAATTGAGAGCTTTGCCTTTCGGCTCAGCTCCCTTTTCACCACGACGGACCGATACACCGACCGCATTGCTGCAGCCGCCGCACCGATCCGTCTGTCAAACTCACGCTCCTTCCTTCCCTCACTCGTGAACAAGACCCCAAGATACTTAAACTCCTCCACTTGGGGCAGGAACTCTTCTACAACCTGGAGAGAGCAAACCACCTTTTTCTGGTCGAGAACCATGGCCTCAGATTTGGAGGAACTGATTCTCATCCCAGCCGCATCACACTCAGCGGCAAACCGCACCAGCGCACGCTGGTGGTCCTGGCCTGATGAAGCCAACAGGACAACATCATCTGCAAAAAGCAGAGATGCTATCCTGTGGTCCCCAAACCCGACCCCCTCCGGCCCCTGGCTGCGCCTAGAAATTCTGTCCATAAAAATAATGAACAGAATCGGTGACAAAGGGCAGCCCTGCCGAAGTCCAACATGCACCGGGAACAGGTCTGACTTATTGCTGGCAATGCGAACCAAGCTCCTGCTCCGGTTGTACAGAGACCAAACAGCCCTTAGCAAAGGGCCCTGGACTCCATACTCTCGGAGCACCCCGCACAGGATGTCACGAGGGACGCGGTCGAATGCCTTCTCCAGATCCACAAAGCACATGTAGACTGGTTGGGCAAACTCCCACAAACCCTCAAGCACCCTGCTGAGGGTATAAAGCTGGTCCAGCGTTCCACGACCAGGCCGAAAACCACATTGTTCCTCCTGTATCCGAGGTTCGACTATCGGCCGAATTCTCCTCTCCAGTACCCTGGCATAGACTTTCCCAGGGAGGCTGAGAAGTGTGATCCCCCTATAGTTGGAACACACTCTCCTGTCCCCCTTTTTGTAAAGAGGGACAACCACCCCGGTTGTCCAGTCCAGAGGAACTGTCCCCCTCCTCCACGCGATGTTGCAGAGGCATGTCAATATGTATCATTTACCTTTTTAAATTTATGGTTTGCATTTGCTGTGCCTTATAACCACATTGACAGTTGCACAGACGTCTAACCACATGCTTAAGTTCTTATACAAGTATTGTCATTTACGAAGAACAATTTTGTCACCCTTGCTTTGTGCTCCTATTCAGTCGTAGGTGTTCAAAACCACAAGAGGGGATCTGTTAGTATTGCTATGACTACTTGGTTGTTTCCGCTTGTTAACAAGTGCACCAATGATGTGACATTAAAGGCGTGTACAAGCATCAATAAAATGTTGTGCTTTGGGGAAGTTCGTTGGAGTTGGTGGTCTCTGAGTAAAGCGCTTACAACACTAAGATCTCAGACGAGCTCCCCTTGGCCAAGTAAAAACTGGTTGGCTCTCAGTTGTGCTATATTGTTCTTGTCTCTGTGTCTATCAGTGCTGTTGTGGTATTTTTAGACCCAACACTTGCTCTTCAGTCGGTCTTCCTGATCTGACCCTCTGCGACTTTTCACTCAAACAGTGGATGAGAAAATAAGTTGTACGACTTGTGTTCTTTTGTCCTGTAGCCTATTTTTCAAGCTTGATTTAGCTGCTACTGAACGTTCACAGTGTCTATGAGCAGTGGCTGCAGCAGAGAGAGCCGTTGTTGGCTACTCTGACGTCACCTTATTGGTTCCTCATACTGTCTTTGATCCTTTTGGCATAGAAAACATCACATCTTTCTACAGCCCGATGGCTGAGATACAACACCACCTTGCTTAACATGCTGAATTTATTCATTTTTAAGAGGCCGTCTTGAAGTCTGGCGCTTTGCTTTGACACTACTCTGCTCAGGCTGCAGAGTTGATCGCGTTGACTGAAGCTAGTAAACTAGCAGAAGGAGAGTCTGTTACCATCTACACAGACTCCACAGGTTCTCTGTGGAAGCATAGGAAGCTTTTGAAGTCTGATTGCAAACCTATCTCACATCATGATTAGGTTCTGCTTTGCTGGACGCTGTCCTGCCACCTACAGCTAATGCTGTTTGGAACTGTCCCACTCACAACATCATTGACGACTTTGTTTCTGCCGACATGCAGCTGCAGACGCTGCTGCGAAGGTCACTGCCCAACAAACCCTCCTTCTCCTGATCCTCGTTTCCTCTCCTCATCCTTGTTCCCTCTCTCCAACTCTCTCTATCCTTTCCTTTCCCCTTGGTTTGGGCCTGATGGCAGCTGTGCCGCCCAAACACCTTTTCCCCATAATTCAGATTTCCCAACAGGTGAAAACAGGCGACAGGACCATTACACACCATCCAACCAGGGCACTGGGCGATCATTAAGGAGCTTCGCAGGAAGCACTGGGACCTCCAAACGGTGGCAAGGTCCTTTCCAAGTCCTTCTGACGACCCACACGGCTGTAAAGATCGCAGAAAGAGTGACTTGGATGCAACTCCACTGCAGGAAGGTCCCGGATCCAACAGACGACCCTCCATCCACATCTCACGGAGAATTCACCACTAAAGAAAAGAACTGAGAAGGACGACCCTCGCTGTGCTCACACACGCACTGAGGCGAGGCTGCGTTGACCGTTCAGCTAAAGATGTGAGCCAAGCGCCGCCTGAAGCTGCGCCGGTGAATCACACTATCAGACCAACATCTACACACACGTTCCTGAGAAAACACACACACGAGCAGCCTTGAGTTGCAGACGCTGGACGACGTGTAGACTCTTCACATCACAGGAGTGACAGTGACTCAGACGACATTGGGAGGAAACCTGGCGGTGATAACAAATCCCAAGTGTCTCTGTGATCAGCTGATCACAACCTGAAGAACCCCAACGAACTGTCAATACTTCAACACACAGGTTGGAAACAATCTAACGCTACTGTTCAACAGGATGAAGCAGATTGTTACAAGACATCAATTGTGACCATGCTTTGTTAAACTTACATGGATTATTGCCTTTATCATATGATGTTTCTATGTAACTTTACACAATACTTTTGAATGAGAAACTTTCACATAGTTCACAACACTGAGTTTAAATATCCTGAAGTTGACTTGGTGTTTGATTTGCTCACAATCACTTTAATCACTGCTACAATTAGTTTTATCCGTCATCTACAGATGACAGACAACACAAGCAGCAATATGCATCATCATTCTGGTTAAATCCCTGAATCTCCTATTCGCTCTAGACGCAAATGTACAATTAAAGATCCGAAAGCATGAAATCTATCTTAAGATTATATGATACAGAACCCCACCGGAAACCTATGGCTATCATACATTAATTGTATTTATTACATTACAATTGAATGGCCATAGACAGGTTGTTAGCAGAGAAAAAAGGCGTTTGTGTTATGTTTGGAGAGGCATGTTGTACTTACATCCTGAATAACACTGATTCTAATGGTATTGTGGCGAAAGCGCTCCACGGCCTTCAGAATCTCAGCTAACTCTGGTATAGATTCTTCCTCTTGGAATTGGCTAGACGAAATGTCTGGAACATGGAAATCTGTTCTCATGTCCACAGCTGTTTCCTTTATCATTGAGATGCCTGTGATTCTCTTGTTTGGTTGTTGCGTTGTCCCACTGGTTAGAGGTCTCATCATGCGTGCGAACTCAGCAACACTCTCGTATCAAATGACACAATGCACTATGTTCAAAAACCCCAACTCTAATTCACGTAATGACTTTGACGATGGTCTTAGGCTATCTGATCACAAAATATAATCTGATACAAATATGATTATGGTCTTATTTTCTTCACATGCTCATACAGAGGTTATTCTTGTTTAACTACCCACCAAAACAGCTCCCAACCTTTTATCCCTAAGTTGCATTTTATGTGAAGGTGTATTTTTGAATTTTGACTTACTGTAATACACTCACTGTTTCATTTGTAAGGGCTGTTACTACAAAATGCAATGTTTGAAAATTTTTTATTATTTTAGTGTTTGATTAATGTGTAATCAAAAGGGGGGAATGTAATAGAAAAATTTTGCCTTGTACTATTTCTTATCCAACACACTCGTCATGTGCTGGTTAGGTGCAATACTGAACTGAACATTCTTACACAAACAACTAATCTCTTGTGCCCTGACGTACATTAAGTCTAAACATCTGATGCTCCATTTGACTGACTAATAATTTATGATATATGTTTGTCTTTTACACCCGGACTCTGGCTCCATCCTATCTGACTCCCCACCAGACCCAAGGCTGTTAAAGCGAATGCATCTTGTCATGGAAGCTCGGTGTTCCGTCCTTTGGATAACAAGACATGACAATGCAGAAGTGAGAAAGCAAACATTCTCACTCACAGCGAGATAAGGTGGCGCAAACAATTCCATTGCTGCAGAGAGACATTCCACCAGAGCCAGAGAAAGGGGTTAAAAGGCAGAAGCAACTTTAGGATCGTGGGCTCTTTGCATCACACCTCCGTGGTGTGTGCACTGATCTCCCCAGCTGGTTTTTGGTTTGTTGATGTGCACGATCAACATCCATGCTTTTTATTTGCTTTCCCCATTATTTTTATTTTCTTTATTATTTCAATAAATCACACAAAAGGACAACTCTCTCATCTGCTTCTTTATGGAAAATTTCCACCACACAGGACCAAGCAGTTTAATTGACATCCACTAATGAACAACACAACAGACAGATCCACCACTGAAGCTCATTCTTGTCACACATGAAAACTGATTCACTATGAACTAATATGACAGTCTGGACATGCCAGAATGAGATGGTATAGGATGTAATCATCAGGTTAATGCAGGTCCTTAAAGGAGTCATATCATGCTTTTCATTCTAAAAAATATTAGACTTTAATGTCTCAGTAAGGTCTCTGTAAATTTTCATCCCATAAAACCCTTTAGATCGTCCACACCGCCCCTGTCAATGTGTGGTTTTCAGTCTCCATCAGCAAACGCTGTGTTTTCTGGGCGTGTCGCAAGCGAAGCTGCTCACCACACCTCTGTGCGGAAGCGCATACCTTTTTTGTTGTTGTTTTTTTTTTTTTAATTGGCTCCATGGATACGAGCCACCGCACGGTTAGGATACAATAGGTGGCAGTAGTGCGACATTGAGAATGCAATCCACCGCAATCCTCCACAGAAGAAGACCCGCTACAGAACTGCATGACATTAGTCAGCTGATTCGTAGCGTAGTAGAACCATACGTCTACGATCCAAATCTGACCCTGAAGCTGAAGAGGAGGCTGTTGAAGTCGCCACATTTCGGCTGATGCAAGATGTGTCTCATTGGTAATGTCGCATTTACTTCAATTTAATTGATTTATGTAATTTGCAAAGCGACTAGCGGTTGCTAATGCGTATGCTAAATGGCGTGTGCAGCTTCAATATTCACAACACGACTTACCTGGAAAACTCTCGTTAATAGAAAACACTACTTTAGCTTACATTATACAAATAAATAAGTTTGAGAGCATAGCTGAAATAATATAAATACATTTTACATTTACACATTTCACTGTTTTTGTCTTACTTGTGCTGCTGCTCTGACAATTTTATTTAAAAAATGTGCATTAATATTTAGAGCAATCACTGCATGACCTTCCTGGGAACAAAAAGCATTGGTTCAAATTATATATTGACCTGACGTATTTTTACTGCTTTTAATTATGTTTTTTGTCATTCTTTATAAATCTGACAGTAATATGTCTCTGTATCTAAAGTTGTTACAGGTATCTAGTCTACAGAGGCTAGTGAGCTGGTGCTGAGGATTCCTGGGGTGAAGAATCTGAGTTGCCATGTCTTCATGCTTGGGTTGTAGATGAAGGCAGTTTCCTGATGGATAAAACACTAAAACACTCATAGTATGATTGATGTAGACCACCTGTGGATTAACTCCTTTACCATTTGAGTAAAAATGTGTTTTTTGTGAGTGCAACACTCATTAAGAATTTTTTTATTTTATTTATATATAATTTATATGCTTTTTATTTATGGCCGTTTCAACTTTATAGCTTACCATATTAGAAAGAGAAAAACATGTAATTTCAATACTATGATTTCCTAAATAAAAGTGTTTTCCCTTCAGAAACAGAGTTTAGTGAAATACATAATAGTTAAAGCCAACTTTATTGTAAACCAAAAAAATACACCACTACTCCAAAGCTAGAACAAACTGTTACCTTCACACTCCAATGTGCAATGTATAGGTTACTGAGTTAATTAAGAGGTCTGGGGGTTTGAGGTCAGAAGCTTTTGCAGGGCTCTGCAGACAGAAAGTAGGGTAAACAGGGAGATGTGGTGATCCTTGTTCTCATCACTATTTGGAAGACTGAGCGGAAGCAGTCCTCTACCAGATGGAAGCTGTGGCTGTCCTCACCATCACCTCATCAAAACAAAAGGTACTGCAATCAGAATTGTAGATTAGTGAAATGTTCATTATTATGTAGGTCAAAACCTTCTCTAATGTAAGAACACACAATACCAGACAAAAAATTAAACCAAACAAGAGGACAGGCCTGTCTGTGCTAAAACAACAGATAAACAGTTGTTACAATTCAAATATAAAATCTAAACAGTATATACCAATTAAAATCTTCTATTACCTATCTTACTGTTGGTACATACAAACTTACATACCTTCACTCCTGAGCTGGGCAGCAGATGTCTGTGTACCAACAGTCTGCAGTGATTTCTCTGTTTGACAGCCTCCTTGCATGTAGGTAACTGGGATGTGGCTCCCTACAGTATAGAAAAGACTGTTACATTTACTGTAAATTGTATTGGTCCTACAAATATAATGGCTATGGTACAAGCTATCGGTAACTGACCAGATAAGCAGCAGGTATTGTAGAGATGTGACTAATTAGCAACTAAGTTTGCAACACAACACTAATCATTCCAACTAATCATGTTAGAATTTGATAGAACAATGACATAACCCCAAATCACAAGTTGATTTAGGCTGGACAGGACGGGGTAATAAACATAACCGCGTTCATCTGCAGGTTCTTTTTGTAGCGATCGACCAGCTGTAGCTCTAAAGTGCAAAGGCCTAAAGGCATGCTAACGGCTAACGCAACACACAAACAGGAGCGGCAGCACGTCAACAGGACAAAAGCTCGATCCACCGCTTCCTGCCTGTCGCCGATCGAAGGCCCATCGCTATTAGCTGTTCCTCACACAGGTGTGTGGTTGCACCAACTCAGAGTAGCACATTTGAAAGGGACAAAGGCTCAGTTGACTCACTGTAGCCGTTAGCGACGCTAGCGATTAGCTTGTCTCACATGTGGGTAACTGCATTTTAAACAGACCCAACTAACATATTTAGATATCACAAGTATCAAGCACAAACTTACTACAGCGAGCTAGACCCACCGCTTCCTGGCTGTCGCCGCTGGAAGGGCGATAAAGATCAGCTGTTCCCCACAGGTGTATGTGATTACAGAAAAAGGACAGACGCTAGACCCACCGCTCCCTGCCTGTAGCCGCTCGATGCCGTTAGCCATTAGCTTTTCTCCACACAGGTGTGTGGCTGCAGGAGCCCACATGAGCACATTTGAAGGGACAAAGGCTCGACTGGCTGTAGCCGTTAGCATAGCTAGCTAGTAACTTGCCCCACACATAGGTTACTACATTTAAACGGACAAACTAAAATTTTAAAACATTATAAATATCAAGCATGTACTTACTTCAGTGAGTGGATGACGGACTTTAGGAATAGGTCCTTTTTTTCCAACAGGAGCCGTGAAACAAATCCAGCATTGTACGCACCCTCGTTTGAAATGCACATACGTATAAATGCTGAGGCAGTGTTTCTGGCACCGGTCCGTTAAAAATAAAAGTGACCCACAAATCCTCACTTGTTGATCCCTTGGTAAAGTGAATAGACTTTGGTGTTGGTTAGAACACCTAAGAACCGAACTATTTCTATGGGAGGACTTGGGCGCTGCCGTGCTGGTCTGTTCACGGTGAGTGAGAGGGGGGAAATGGCGGAAGTCCAGTTTTGGTTCGGGATCATTGTGGGGGTGGTGGTTCAGGATTTGCAAGGAGAACTTTCAACCAGTGTGACGACAACTGGGACACGGCCTCAGAGTAGGTCGTGGCTGTTTTCATTGGATGAGAAAATTTACGTTTTCAAAATGTGAAAAAAGCAGGAAATGCATTTCTACCGTGCTCAGTGTGTGTATATGTGACCCATAGAGTCATAGGGACGCTCCAAAATGTCTAAAAAGTGGATTTTGCATGATATGGGCCCTTTAATAATGATGGCAGGTATTGTCACTCCAAAGATAGAGAAATGCATCCAAGGATGTTCTGAACATAGTTTTTTATCCTCTAGAGCTTGGCCACTACACGGCCATTAAAACTGATTCTGATCTAGAGATCAGCTCAGAAACAGCCTGGGGGAAGAAGCTGACTATGTGTCTGGCCTGGTACAGGTGCTCAACGGATGGAAGCTTAATCCCAATGATCTTCTCTGCTGACCGCACCAACCGTTGCAGTCTGTGTCTGTCCTGCTTGGTGGCTAAACCAAACCCACACAGTGATGAAGGTGCAGAGGACAGACTGGATGATGGCAGTATAGAATATGGGCAGCAGCTCCTGGGGCAGGTTGAACTTCCTGAGCTGTCTCAGGATGTACAACCTCTGATGGGCTTTTTGCGGAAAGTGTCTATGTGGGGGTCCCACTTCAGGTCCTGGGAAATTGTAGACCTTAGGAACTGTGTCCACAGTAGACACAATTATTGGGGATGGTGATGGGGAGGGGGGGCAGGCGGTTCATCCTAAAGTCCACTGTCATTTCCATAGTCTTGAGTGAAAGATGGTAAATGCTTTCTGTGATCTAAATACTTTGCTATGTACATCACTTAAAGCCTGGCCTTTTATTATTTACAGAAAAACATTTATATACAGTAGCATGTGTTATACAGAACTAGAAAAAGAGACATTCCAGCCACTCATTTGTTGCATGTTCCAGCATGCGAGTAAACCTAAAAAAACGGTTTTAACAGAGGACGCCTATTATAAGTCAACAGCCAGTTGACTTATAATACCACCTCTGGTGGTAAACATCCACATGATGATAGTCAAAAAATACATTTAATACAAGTAGAAACAAACATTTAAACAATGTGTATCATAATTGTAACAATATATAGAAAATCTGATTTATTTCTAAAACATACAATGTCGTTGGTGAGACAAGAAAGTGCAATTGATACATACATTTCATGTATAAAGCACAGACAAGTTAAACATTTGTATATGTGTGGGATCTAATTTAGTGCTGGATTTAAGACTAAAGGCTAAATCAAATCTGGTAGTCTGTAAAATACAATTTGTAAGTTTCTACTTTTAATACTTTTTTGTGTGTGTTACTAATGAGCTGACTTATTTCCAAACGTTTTACCATTTTCTGGAGACGTGACGTATAGCATAAATAGAAGGATCATTTTTCACGGTCTGCGGGAGGCGGACTGTTGTCCGTGTCCTGCCTCCTCCTTCTCGTGCTACGTGAAGCCTAGCGCCTGTTCAGTATAAGCAGAATCAGAGAAGGTAAAGTAAATAATGTTCCTCCAGCAATTGAAAAAAGGTCAAAGATTGTGTAGAATGGGAAAAAGACACAACTCAGTTTTGAAAACAATATAAAGTATACAACTTTACTTTAAAGGTTTCGGAGACGATTTGTTGCAGTCGTCATTGAGCAGCAGAGGTACGTAGTAAACTAAACTTCCCGTTTAACTTTATCACTGAAACAAGACAGAGCATTAACGAAATACGGGCAATTGTTCCGTGATGATCACAGTGATCATTCCATTGTTAACTCACTCGTTCGGTTTAGAAAAAAACACTATAGCCAGTTAACCTCAGTTAAAATGTTACTGCGGTCAAGTGAGCCGTCGTTCGTTCATCCGTCGTTCAGCCAGCCGCGCTTCAAAAACGTCTTGCGCCCGTATTACGCGCTTTACAGCAGAGCACAAAACACGCTCGTCGCGACTTCCTCTTTTCATAGCGAAACGTCGGTCTGTTCAAAATATGGAAAACTACGAAACAAAATGTTGAAAAACTGTCGCCTAATAAAGAGCTGTGTACTTTTACTGTAAAATTAAGCACTTATTAGTATTTAAAACTACCATGTCTTACTGTAAAACTTTTATAATTAATAACTTGACTTTGGTGCATAGTTCCAGGCTCAGACCACTTTCCCTTTGTTCTACTAGAAGTGTACTATCACCCCACAAACATCTGTGTCTTTTTACTGTATAGTTTAGGATTTATTAGTACTCAAATCTACCAGTTCATACTGTAACTGTATAGGCCGTATAGTCAACTTTAATTATCAATAACTTGACTTTGGTGCATAGTTCCAGGCTCAGACCACTTTCCCCTTGTTCTACTAGAGGTGTACTATCACAAAGATTCGTGTATTTTTACTGTATAATTTAGGAATTATTAGTATTTAAAACTACCATGTCATACTGTAATACAGTCAACTTTGATAATCAATAACTTGACTTTGGTGCATAGTTCCAGGCTCAGACCACTTTCCCCTTGTTCTACTAGAGGTGTGCTATCACCCCACAAAGATCTGTGTATTTTTACTGTATAGTTTTGGATTTATTAGTATTCAAAACTACCATGTCATACTGTAATACAGTCAACTTTGATCATTAATAACTTGACGTTGGTGCAAAGTTGCAGGCCCAGACCACTTTCCCACTTGTTCTACTAGTGATGTACTATCACCCCACAAATATTCATGTATTTTTACTGTATAGTTTAGGATTTAGCAGTACTTGAAAGTACTATGTCATACTGTAATACAGTCAACTTTGATGATTAATAACTTGACTTTGGTGCATAGTTCCAGGCTCAGATTATGTGACTTTTCAAATAAAAAACTGTGAGTGAAGCTAAGCACACACACATTAAATCCTTTTATTACCATCTGTTAGGACTCCAAAGTGTGACTTTTAATATTGAAACTAAATGTTTAATATTTAATATAAAGTCATGGAACAGTCAAAAACTGAATATTTATGTGTGAAACATACATTAACATGGTGGAGGAGTTTGTGTGCCTGATTGACCCCGGGAGCTATGTTGTCGGGGGCTAAATGCCCCTGGTAGGGTCTCCCAAGGCAAACAAGTCCTGGGCTGGGCTGAACTGGAGGAAGTGTCCGGAGAGAGGGAAGTTTGGAGTTTGCTTAGACTGTTGCCCCCGCGACCCGCCCCCAGAAAAAGCGGTTGAAAATGGATGGATACTGAAATCGTTATTTGTTCTCATTAAACCATTTCCCATGTCTGGAGTTTGTTTTATCAAAGTTATTGCCGTCTCTAGTTTTTAACACTAAAATGTGTAAGAACAGATATTACAATGTAAATAAAAAATGTATATAACCAAATATTCAGGATTAGATTTAATGCAATTATTCTCTCTTCACAATACAGACTTAAAACAATAAAAAAGAAAGTTACACACTACACTGTTTGTAGTACAGTACTTATTGGTTTTATGCTTGTCTGTAAGGGCCACATTTCAGCATAACATGGTACTACTAAAATCCTAAACTATACAGTAAAAGTACACAGATCTTTGTGGGGTGATAGTACATCTCTAGTAGATCAGGGTGAATGTGGTCTGGGCCTGGAACTATGCACCAAAGTCTAGTTATTAACGATTAAAGTAGACTATACGGCCCGTACAGTTACAGTATGACATGGTAGTTTTGAATACTAATAAATCCTAAACTATACAGTAAAAATACACAGATTTCTGTGTGGTGATAGTACACCTCTAGTAGATCAGGGGGAAGTGGTCTGAGCCTGGAACTATGCACCAAAGTTAAGTTATTAATTATAAAAGTTTTACAGTATGACATGGTATTTTTAAATACTAATAAATGCTTAATTTTACAGTAAAAGTACACAGATCTTTATTAGGCGACAGTTTTTCTATATATGCAATATTTTGTTTCGTAGTTTTCCATATTTTGAACAGACCGACGTCTCGCTATGAAAAGAGGAAGTCGCGACGAGCGTGTTTTGTGCTCTGCTGTAAAGCGCGTAATACGGGCGCAAGACGTTTTTGAAGCGCGGCTGGCTGAACGACGGATGAACGAACGACGGCTCACTTGACCGCAGTTAAAAACTGGTGGTCGTCAAACTTTGCAACTCAACACTACGTGACGTTCGTTGTTGTAAAGTATCAGGACTCTCTCTTAGCCTTTAGTAAATAACGACAACTAAAATGCAGAACGTCACTAGCACGTCTTTGTTTAATCGTTTTTGCTACAGTAACTCACTTATTCGCATAATGTATTGTACAAATGATGTGGATCAGCATAAAACGTTTGGTATATGCTTTTTTGATAAACGGCTCATAGAAAAAGCCCCAGACTTTTAATCTATCACATAACAGAAGTCAAACTAACTTTGAATTTTGCTCTTATGCTGGCTGAGCATTCATCACCTAGGTAAACGCTACATTAGCTAGAATAAGGTGAAAAGTAACTCGAAAAATGACTGTACAAATGTGCACACACTGTAACAATATGGACATGATTAGCATTCAACTTAATGTTGCAATTGTGGACATCTCAGAAGGTAGTACCAACCATTTAAGTTAACGAATCCAAAACTATTTGATAAAAAAAAAAAAAAAAATAGCTGTACATGTCTAGGCTGCTTTTTAAGGGGAAAAAGACGATATAAATATTGCATATACAAAAATAAAAAAAGAAGCTGTTGTTTACCTGTTTCTGTAAGTTTCCTTAATAAGGTGGAACACAATTACTCTAAAAGATGTTCTCATGTTGACTTCATTATGTCCATAGCTTATGTTTTACATCCTGTTCTAATACATCATTCACCAGTACGTAGAGTAGTTTGATTTATCTTGTTGTCTTCCATACCCATACAACAAAACCTCACTTTAACCTTTTCCTTACTTTCACTCTACAGTGCACCTGTGCGTAACAATTTGAGACAACGTCTGCAACATTCTTTCAGTCATGAATATTGTTTTCTCTTTTCTCACCTGTCTGTTTGTTAACTATATGAAGTCAGTTATAAATATGTCCACTGGTTACTTTAATTATAAATATCTTCATACTGTCCTACAGCTTGTAACAGCTAATAAGTTTGGGTTTCTTTTCCAACCAGGTGTATGTGATGGACAACTGTTTCATTGATTTTGTTGATATATATGACAATGGCTTTTACTTTGAAAAAGGTGATTTTATACTTTTTCCCTAATAGGACAAATTTTTGTTTATAGCATAATCTCACAATATTGTATCTATTATTAATCTGTTAGTATAACCTCCTTTTTGTCTACTGCTCTCTATTTGTAGGGCCTGAAAAAGGTATGATATTTCGAATTTGCTGCAGCATTCCCCCTAAAGATTGGAGATGCATGTTTTTATTATTTATGTCCTAAAAAAAAATTCTCTTCGTAATTCAGGTGTGGATTGTGATAATTTCCAAATATCCGTCAATATTAGCCCACGTGGACATCTGATCCAAAGCAAGGACAACAAATGCCTGTTCCTAGATGATGAGAACTTACTTCGAGCATGTGACATACCGAAGTCATCAGAGCTTAGTAAGATATACCAGTAAGATGTAGCCAAACAAGTAAACAAAAAAATACACGAACTGTGACAATACTATGATCAACTGCATGTTAGACATACATTTTACCATGGTCGGCAGGTCAACCTCACAATGTTAGATGCTTTTAATGCAATTCATACATATATTGATTATGAATATCATAAGTTGAAATGTAGAATACTGATTATCTCTTCATTATGGGGTTAGTGGGTGGTATATATTAGGCAGCAAGTGAATATTTGGCGTCACACTTCACATTACAAGCAAGTCCAAAATCTGCAGTAGTCAGTGTCAAAAGGAAGGAGCAGTGGTGAACTGGCGGCCAGTTCTCACTCATGCACATGGGGAGTGAAGGCTGATCTGTGAAGTGAACACGTGAGCTACTGTAGCTCCAACTGTGTTATGTTTTGGCCTTCGTAGCAACAGACTAATGAAGGCGTCAGTGGTGACTTCTGTCCCCGACTCCCTGTCCGCCATCATAAAGCATCAGAACTGAGCAATGAAAGCAACTGCTCTATTGACGTGGACATACATAGACACACATGTCACCAGAGCAAGTGTGATGTGATGTAAGTAATGTTCTGCTGGAAAACCTTAGGGTCTGGCCTTTTATGTGAATATTACTTTGACACATGCCATCTACCTAAGCATTGCTATAGACCATGTACACCCCATCATGGAAACTATTTCCTGATGGCTGTGGTATTGCTCTAGAATACTTCAGGAATGGTTTAAGCTCCACAATAATTATGAGGTCTTTCTTTACCTCCAAATTCCTCAAGTCTTAATCCACTTGGTCATTTGTGGTTATGCAGGACAAATCTGACCCATGAAGGCCCCACCTCATAAAACCCAGGAATTACAGAATGTGCTTGACCAATTTGGACCATCATAACATAACAAGGTGGTTACATGTTATGTCTGATAGGTGTATAATTTTTTGTGTCTGTTTTCAGGCTGCAAATTCTTCCTCCATATGTACATGGAATCCACTTCAAACTCAGCAGGGAGAGCTGCCATTCTGTACAGCAATAAAGAAAAGAAAAAGATGGTGGTATGCTGCAATGAGAGGAATGAAATATATTCTCAGGAAATGGTAAGAATAATCAGGTTGATTAAAGTTGTTTAGACAGGGACAGAAATGCAGGGCACTGCTATCCAGGGGCGGTGCTAGAAGTTATAGGCTAATATCAAGGTTGTGAGTTCTAGCTGCAGGACCACTTATTTGTTTTGTGTATGTATGTATCTATCAGTATTCAGTCCAAATTACTATTAAATTATTTCACATTTAATAGTGTATAATGTACGCTATTGAATTAAGGGTGTGATGCCTTTCAGGTGAGGAGTAAAAGTTTTAAAAGATTGATTCTTTAAACCTGTCAGAGTGAGAGGTCCTACTTGGATCTTGGGAAGTAGTTCAAGTGAGCGCTTTTACCGCCTTCGTCAAAAAGCACATCTTAAACCAATGGTGTCAAGCTGCAGTCATAAAGGCTGGGTTCCCCTGCTGGTTTACCAACTCTTCCTGCTGATTACCTTGAATAGGTGTGCCAGTTGGCTCATCCAGCTGCTGATTGCCTGAACACACCAGATCTAGGTAATCAGCAGGCTCTGGGGGAGAGAGAGTTGGAAAACCAGTAAGAGACTGGTTTGAGATTGACACCCCTGTCTTAGACGTATTTTCCCTATTTGTAAGAAAGCTTCAGCAGTGAGAAGGAGAAATGTTAGCAGCTCATGGTTTACAACTTGTAATATAATGCAAGAAATGAATGTCTTTTGTGGACATTTTTTATTCTGCTTGCTGGCTGTCTAGGGCATGGATTGCAAGGACAGTACATAGAGTGTCGGCTATGAAAGAAGTGCTAACATTATACTGCAGAGAAGGCTCCATGAATAAACACATTTTTCTTTAAAAAAAAGTTTGAAAGTTATTGTCGGCCATTCTTCTCAATGCTTTGTTAAACCTTTCTTTTAGTTTCTGATGGCCGGATTTGTGCTTTGTAGACCGTGAAAACGTTGCTGCTTTAACCGTTGACAATCTGACTATCTCACTCAGTAGTGTCTATAGGATCTAGAACAACTGTCAACAGACAGAACCATGCAGTAAAATGGGAGGGGGTGTAATGTGACCAAAGAGGCAGAAATAAGCCACAACTTTGTCTTATTGGTAACTATTTCATAGATAAATTTGTGATACCTAATATATTACTGCTATACTAGTAATAACGTTATTATCAATTAAGCTGGTCTCTATGGGCCTCTCACGGATTACACAGTGTGATAGCAGCACGGGCGCCCACCAGCTGCACCTGTGCTCCTGTCGCACGGTGTGTAATGTTAGCCTCTGTTTAGCTTAAGAGTATTAAAAGATACTGTAACAAATTTCTTGATAAAAAAAACAAACATGTGTGCATATTTTTAGTGTCGTACAATTTGATCAGATGATTGCAGTAGTAGGTAGTATTTTTAGAATCTAAAAAAGTATTTCATTGTTTGTTGTTACAGCATTTTGTAAATAAGAAATGTTTACCTACAGGATCTTCCAGACAAGATTGCTGAAAGCAAACACAATGCTGTGTTCTACTTACGGGCTCTGCCTGCATCGAACATGTATACATTTGAGTCATCTGCGTACCTGGGAAAGTTCTTGGGATTTGAGCCTGTGGAGAACAATCCCTCTATGAAGAAATTGGTCTTGCATTCTAAATCTTCTGATGAAGTTGATGACCATACTCAATTTAAAATAGTATCAAAGGATTAATGATTTCAAAGTAAAAACAATTACACAGTCCCACCTGAGGCTTCACCCAAGCACCACCAAAAACCTTGTCTTTATTTACCCAATATTGAACAGTTTAGAGATTTAGAGTTTACAGATCATTAATTCTATTGTAGTAATGAAATCCAGATTTCACACAAAATGGTATAAATGTGAGCTGTATTCAATGAGTAATAACCCATGACTGTATGTTAACAAGTGTCTTACAATTTTTTATAATGGCCAAAATAAAGTACATTTTCATTTCAGAAAGTGTCTCATTAATTTAGTGTCTGCCTTTTCACACAACAGAGGGAAAATGTAAGTCCTTCATTAAATAACACGTTATTGGGGCATCATGTTGTCATCTCTGTTCATGTTTTGATTGGCAGAGCACAGCATACCACAACTGTTTGTGTTATTCAACACAAATGTCTGTGCACTGTAAAAGTCTTTTTGCTTTTGTGTAGGAGATGCATACCGGGACTGAAGATGATGAAAATTGAGGCGGCAAATCTGGCATTTACTTTTAGCCAATCTTTAGCAGAGTAGATGTGGATAAGTATGTAAGCTCACATACATTATACTATCTAAATCTGTAGCTTTGTCACTCTAGGGTTAAAAACATGAACTGCAAAAAGAGCCAAAACTGATGTAATTTTTTACTTATTTGTATTCCATAAATATGAATTTCAAATAGAGCTGCTAGTGATATTACATGACTGGACATGTTACTTTGTTACTTTTGATAAAATTATGGAGGAAGTCCACTTTAATTCAAAGTGAATAAAAGTTATTCAAGTGAGCAAAAGCTAATCACCCAAATATAAATATATTGACACCAAGACAGAGCTTATCTTCAGTTAGAATGACATATCAAGGAATCATTTTAATAGTAAGAGTTATACATTTATAAGATTGAGACAACAACAAGTTGAAACAACTCTGATTCCAGCTTCCCAGCTCTCAGTAATGTTCATTTGCCCCAGAGAAGAGCAATGGCTTTGCAGATGCCAATATCATTGTAGTTGAAGTAGCAAAGACCTGAAAAGGTGATTGTGGACAGTAGGAAGAGACCTGTTTTGGCAATCTTGACCTTAGCATCCCCATGAACATAGTCCGTCAATGCCTGGCCTACACCCCTGAGCCAAAAGAAAAAAAAAAGTGAGCAGTCAGTAAAAAAGGTATGACATTTTCAATACTAAATTCTAGAACATCAGTAGGCATTTATTCTTTGCACACACATATCCAGTTAGAGCAACACAGTTAATAAAAAAATTTGCTGTTGTACCTGTAAGCAGAAAAATACCATAGTGACTTATTTCCTAAGCCTAAGATGCACTTTCCACTCAAATGAACCTTGAAACTCTTAAATCTAATCTCTTAATATTTTGTACCTTCAATGTTATATGAAATACTACTACAACTACAGTAATTCTTGTACAGTTGTATGCACAAGTTAGGCATACTCTGGGAAATTAGATATGTAACCTACATTCAGTGAGTCAGAATTTTTCCTTTTCTCCGTTTTTTCTATTACCCATATGATCATTTGATTTTTCTTGATTGTTTTTGGCTCATTTCGCCTAAATTTTAAGATCACTGTGTTCTAATGGCACCAGACTAGTTTAACCACTCTTGAAAGCAACAAAACGTCATGTTCAGTCAAGTTGTGCCATGGGGCTTTAATGCCAAATGATATTGGAATTTACTTTGAACTGATTGTGGTTAATGACACTTTGGAGGTGCTCAATAAGGTGTAACTTAAGGTGACCCAATAGTGGTGGTGACTGGTATTTGTGGCCAGCAGATGCCATGTTGTTCAGTCTGTGCACTGGCTGATGATTAGACTCACTGAAGTGACACTAAGCTCAAGCCACATTTTAAAGTCTGCAAACAGAGATAGTGCTAACTCAGGCTGAATTAATAACTGCTGATAGCAAAGCTTGAATGGCTAGTCTTTATTTTGGGAAAGTTAGTAAACGGGTAAAAGAGTTTCAAATATAGCAATTTGCACAGGACTAAAACTTCATGTAATGCAATTATAAATACATCCCTGATCCGTGTTTTAATGTTACATAAAGATGGCCTGGGGCCAGAGCGGGCGACATTGAGTCTTATCTTAAGCTCCTGTCTAAGGATAAACGTAAGTACGCTAAGATCGTAATACACACAGGAGCTAATGACGCCCGGTTACGCCAATCGGAAGTCACTAAAACTAACATTGAGTCGGTGTGTTCGTTCGCCAAAACAATGTCGGACTCCGTAGTTTTCTCTGGACCCCTCCCCAATGTGACCAGCGATGACATGTATAGCCGGCTGTCATCGCTCCACCGCTGGTTGTCTAGGTGGTGTCCTGCAAACGATGTGGGCTTTGTGGCTAATTGGAGCACTTTTTGGGGAAAACCTGGGCTGATTAGAAGAGACGGCGTCCATCCCACGTTGAACGGAGCCTCTCTGCTTTCTAGTAACATGGCCATGTTGCTTAGTCCCCCCACTCCGTGACAACTCAGAGTGGAGCCCAGGACGCAGAGTCGCAGTCTTACACGCCTCTCTGCATGTTCTCTACAGCCGCGACCCACTCCTAGTCTTAGTTATCGCATAGAGACTGTGTCTGCTTCTCGACCACCTAAACTATACAAGTCACAAACAAATCAAAGAGGAGTGACTTACCAGAATTTAATAAACATCAAAACAGTTCCTCTTACGGAACAAAGTAACAGTAAGCTAATAAAGTGTGGTTTATTAAATATCAGATCTCTCTCATCTAAATCCTTTTTAATAAATGACTTGATAAGTGACCATCACATAGATCTGTTCTGTCTCACTGAAACCTGGCTGCAGCAGGATGAATATGTTACTTTAAATGAGTCGACTCCAATGAGTCACATCAACTATCATGTTCCAAGAAGTACAGGTAGAGGTGGAGGAGTAGCAGCAGTTTATAAATCAGATTTATTAATTACTCCTAAACCTAAACATAGTTATAACTCATTTGAGAGCCTCACTCTGAGCCTTTCTCACCCAGACTCTAAAACTCAGAAACCAGTTGTGTTTTGTATTGTTTACCGTCCTCCTGCTCCATATTCAGAGTTCTTAACTGAATTCTCTGAATTCTTATCTGACTTAGTTCTTAGCACAGATAAAGTCATTGTAGTGGGAGACTTTAACATTCATGCAGATGTTGACAGCAACTGTCTCAGCACTGCTTTTAACTCCTTAATAGACACTATTGGTTTTACACAGCAGGTAAATGAACCCACTCATCGTTTTAACCACACTCTAGATCTTGTCCTGACATATGGAGTTGAAATTGATAATTTAATAGTTCTTCCCCAAAACCCTCTGTTATCTGACCATTTCTTATTAACTTTTGAATTTAGCACAACTGACCCTATAACAGCTGGAAAGAAATGTTACTATAGCAGATGTTTATCTGACAATGCTGTTGCCAGATTCAAGCAGATGATTCCATCATCTTTTGCCTCAATGTCTTGCAGATACACAGAGAACAGTCACCTTAATCCTTATGAACAGGTTGACTGTCTTGTAGATGATGCTGCAGCTTCTCTACGTACAATGTTAGACACAGTGGCTCCTCTGAAGAAGAAGACAGTGAATCAGAGGAGGTTAGCTCCGTGGTATAACTCAGACATCCACAGTCTAAAGCAAAGGACTAGACAACTAGAAAGACAGTGGCGTTCCAACAAAATAAATGTAAACTGCATTGCATGGAAGGACAGTCTAATGAAATATAAAAAAGCACTTTGTGCTGCTAGAAAAACATATTATTCCTCCCTAATTGAGGAAAACAAAAACAACCCCAGGTTTCTTTTCAGCACTGTAGCCAGGCTGACAAAGAGTCATAGCTGTATTGAGTCTACTATCCCCTTAAATCTCAGCAGCAATGACTTTATGAACTACTTTACTAATAAAATTATTATCATTAGAAAAAACATTCAGCAGCGACTTCTTCCAAATGACAGAAAGCACTGTCTAGATCCATTAACTTTAAATTTATTAAATCCTCTGTCTTACCTAGACAGCTTCTCCCCCATAACTCATATGGAGTTAACCTCAATAATCAACTCTTCCAAGTCGTCCACTTGTCTTTTAGATCCAATCCCAACCAGATTACTCAAAGAAGTTCTACCTTTAATCAGCTCATCCATATTAAATCAAATCAACCAATCTTTACAACTAGGCTATGTACCACAGGCTTTTAAGGTGGCTGTGGTCAAACCTCTATTGAAAAAACCAACCCTTGACCCTGGACAACTAGCCAACTATAGGCCCATTTCAAATTTACCCTTTATTTCCAAGATTCTGGAAAAAATCGTGGCTAAACAATTATCCGACCACCTTAGTGGGAATAACCTGTATGAAGATTTTCAGTCAGGATTTAGAAAACATCATAGCACAGAAACAGCTCTGGTTAGAGTCACTAATGATCTTCTATTAGCTTCGGACAATGGTCTAGTTTCTGTCCTTGTCCTGTTAGATCTTAGTGCTGCATTTGATACAATTGATCATCACATTCTATTACAGACACTAGAACATAGAATCGGGATTAATGGAACAGCATTGGGATGGTTTAAATCCTATTTGTTGAACAGATTCCAGTTTGTTCATGTTAATGATAAATTCTCCACACGCACAAGGATTAGCTATGGAGTTCCACAGGGTTCTGTGCTGGGTCCAATTCTGTTTAGCTTATACATGTCTCCTCTAGGTGAGATTATTAGAAAGCATTCTATTAATTTTCATTTTTACGCAGATGATACTCAGCTATACATGTCCTTGGAACCAAATGAAACAGATCAACTAGTCAAAATTCAGGGTTGTTTAAAAGACATCAAATCCTGGATGTCCCAAAACTTCCTTCAACTAAACTCAGATAAAACCGAGATTCTTATTGTTGGGCCTAAAAATCTGAGAGAGACACTATTGAGTCAGATAGCCACCCTGGATGGCATAACATTAGCTTCAGATTCTACTGTGAGGAACCTTGGTGTCATGTTTGACCAGGATCTCTCTTTTACATCATACATTAAACAAATCTCCAGAACCGCCTACTTCCACCTTAGAAATATAGTTAAAATCAGAAGCATCCTCTCTCAGAGCGATGCAGAGAAACTGATCCATGCATTTGTTACCTCTAGGCTGGACTACTGTAACTCCTTACTCATAGGATGTCCTAACAGCTCCTTAAAAAGCCTACAGCTCATTCAAAATGCTGCAGCCAGAGTTCTGACAGGACTTAGAAAGAGAGATCACATTTCTCCTACATTAGCTTCTCTGCACTGGCTGCCTGTAAAATGTAGGATAGAATTTAAAATTCTCCTACTCACATACAAAGTACTCAATGATAAAGCTCCTTCTTATCTTAAAGACCTCATGGTTCCTTATGCTCCCAGCAGAACGCTTCGTTCTCAGAGCGCTGGGCTACTTGTGGTTCCTAGAGTGTTTAAATGTAGAACGGGGGGCAGAGCTTTTAGCTACCAAGCTCCTCTCCTCTGGAACCAGCTCCCTCTTCAGGTTCGAGAAGCTGACACACTCTCCACCTTTAAGATTAGGCTTAAAACCTTTCTTTTTGATAAATATAGTTAGAGATGGTTCAGGTCACTGGCAATGATTGTCAGTCACAGGAACCATCTCTTAGTTAAGCTGCAATAGACATAGACTGCTGGGGGACTTAATTTATACACTGAGCTCCTCTGTTTCCTTCTACCTCCTCTGTCCCATAAGCTCCCATCATTGTCCCATGTCTAACTAACCTTGTCTCTTTCTCTCCAGTAGTTGTGCCTCTCTACTCTACTCTACTCTACTCTACTCTACTCTACTCTAACCTACAGGTATCATTGGAGCTTTGTGTCTGTGATGGCCAGCTGCGGATCCAACCATCCTGCCTGTGCTCTGTTGTTGCTTGTTGTTGTTGTTGCTGTGCTTTTCTCTCTCTTTATCCTCTCACCCCAACCGGTCGAGGCAGATGGCTGCCCACATCCAGCCTGGCTCTGCTGGAGGTTTCTTCCTCGTTAGAGAGGGAGTTTTTCCTCTCCACTGTTGCTGTCAAATTAAATGCTTGCTGTATGTGAGATTTGTTGGGTTTAGTTGGGTGAGGTCTTAAACCTTACTTTGTAAAGTGCCTTGAGACAACTTTGTTGTGATTTGGCGCTATATAAATAAAATTGAATTGAATTGAATTGAATAAAGTTGAGAGAAATACTTTTTACAACTGGAATTTTCTGTAATGCTTGTGTTTGTATAAGATTGGTAATAATTCAAGTTGATTTTTGAGAAGAACTGATGAAGATACCCTTATACTGACTTATGTTCTAATACAGGCAGGGTAGACAATACTGTTAGAAAAACCTCAGACCACAAACTAGAAAAACTAATTTCTCAGAAATTACGGAGAGCTGATCTGCTGCCGCAACGCTGGAAAATGCTGATTGAGCTGCTGACGTCAAAGTTGACTACGTCAAAACAACGTTTTAATAACGTGTTAAAAGAAATTAAAAAGATGACAATCATTCAAGAGTTGACTGACTTTCCTGCCTTTCATCTCAATTACAACGACGCAGCTGCAGCTTTGACTGACAGGTCAAACTACTGATGCCCATTGTAGCAGCTCTACGCATATTACTGATTAATTACTAAACTATCAAACAGTGTAATGAACTACATTACACTGTTTGATTGTTTAGTAATTAATCAGACACTTCCTCTGAATCCTTCAAAACAAAAGCACCACTCCAACTTTTAGCTTTAATAGCACTATTTTTGCTTTTGAATGAGTAATTGTGACTGGTTGATGTGACTGTTTTACAGTTTAGCTATTAAGCACACACGCCTCCTCCAAATGCTTTCAAAATAAAAGCCCCAATCCTGATCTTTAGCTAAAGATAGCAATATTTCTGCTTTCAACAGGTTTATTATGACTAGTTAATTAGACTAATATACTGTTTAGCAAATACCTGCACAGGCCTTTTCCACATTCTTTCAAAATAAAAGCACCAATCTAAATTTTTAGCTTAAATAGCATAATTTCTGCATATGAATGGTTAATTGTGAATCGGTAATGAATCTATAAGTAATTACTGGTTTATTATGACTAGTTAGAGACAATTTTACAATTTAACAATTACCCACACAAGCTTCCTGTAAATCATTTCAAAATAACAGCACTAAACTTGTAGTGCTACTAACTAAGCTTTCTTAATTCCTCAAATTCCTTTCAAAATTAAAGCACCAATCTAACTCTTTAGCCTAAATATCATGTTTCAGCATTTGACTAGTTAATTATGACTAGTTAATGAAACTATTTTACAATTTAAATTCAACTTCTTGTTCTGCAGCAAATTTCAGCTGTATTAAATATTTCCAAAACGTTGAGCTACTCATCATTCAGCTCTTGAAAATCAAAACTATTAAATTACAATATTTAGCCATTTTGATACTTTAGGCCATATTTTAACAAATTAAGCAAACCTTTACACACATCTTTGATTTCCAGGAGTTCTTTAATTTCAGCAAATCTTTTTCAAGTTTCCTCCATTTGAAATTTAACTAGTTTAGCTTCTTCTGCAAATATTGAGCGCTGTTTAAACAATTCCCTATCTTCTTCAGATACATTCATCTATGCTTTACATGCTTGAGCTATTTTCATCCGTTTTAAAATGTTTCAGCTACTTTCAGCAATCCTTCAGGAATAAATTCAGCATGGAAGCATTCACTGTGCATTTTCTTATGGATATGTGTGTGGTTATTTGATGAACTGTAAAATAGTCTCATTAACGATTGGTAATTATTCAGTTAGAACCAGAAACGTAAAGCAAATAAATTGCATTGGTGCTTTTATTTGAAAGGATCTAGAGGAAGCATGTGTGGGTAATTACTAAACTGTTAATCTATCTTTAAATAGTCATAATTACCCAGCCAAAATCAGAAATATTGCTATTAAAGCTAATTATTTGGTTTGGTGCTTTTATTTTGAAAGCATGCAAAGTAAGTGTGTGCTTAATTACTACACAATCCAATAGTGTATTTGAGTAATCAGTAATAAGCATGGAACTGCAGTGTACACTGAGCATCAGGAGTTTGACCTGTAAGTCAAATCTGCAGCTGCGCCATCGCAATGGAGACGAATGGCGGAAAAATCAGACTTACTCTGCTCTGAAAGCAGACTTTCACCCTTGATAAATAGGCGTATTCCAGCAAAACCATAAAAATTATTACAAAAATATTTTCATGTTATGAATCTCAAGGCTTCCCTGAACAACTGGAGTTAATTTTATGTTTGAGGACGAAAGCTTGTAGCCACAGTTGCAATTTGAAAATATGTCTCCTCCTGTTTTTTTTCCATTATCATTAGAGTCTTTGGGAGAAATTCAGGATCTCTCTGCGCTTTGAGATCGATAGCGATTCAAATATAGGTCTGGTGGCTTATCCAGAGACATCATTGGAAAGAAGACAGGTATGACTACAGTTTATCAACTGTTGTTTTTTTCAGTAGAGTGAAAATTGTGGCTGTAGTGACGAGTTAAAGACAGAGGTTCTTTCTTAAAAAAAACGTGCCCACGCAAGACACACTAATGAAAAAGCTGAAAATTTAACAAAAACCACCCGATGTTTAAACGCTTAAAAGTTGAAAAGTATAGAAGGTACGAGGATGCGGATTTAAATAGCCTTGAACCTTTAAAGATGATAGACGCTTTTGAAGATGAAATTAAGTTTCTACGCCACAGTATGACGATGACAGACACTGATGAAAAGAGCAAAGTTGACAAAAAGTTGAACGATGATGTTACATGTAGAGAAAACACACAAAAAAAAACATTTATAGAGAAGTAATTTATAGAGAAGTAACATTGATTTGTAAAATCAATGTTGGGATTCATACTAGCCTTCTTACCAGTGTCCATGCAGTGTCAGGGCAGCAGCCAGTGAGAAATCCACGATTGGGCCATGGTTGAAATAGGCTACAGGTCCCATGGCAAGCAACAAGACACTCAGTGCTCTCTCTGCTGTCCAGTGCCGAGAAGCAGCTTTGGAGACAGAGTCCACTGTAAACCAAGAGGAACAGCAGACTCAAAAATCTGTGCTGTGACGAGAGAAACAGATGCTGCAGACAAGGTGGACCCTGTCAAATTACTGGAGTGTTTATGGCTTCAACTGCCCAAACTTGAAACAGGCCTGAATGACCACAAGGGACGCAGAATAACTCGATTCGTTTTCCTTTTATTCTATACAACAGTTTTCTTTTTAATAATTAGTCTCAGGACGAGGAACTAGTTTATTGACCTTAAGAAAAACCCAACAGAATTACCCCATAGTACAAAGAAAAAGAGACACATCGAGCACATTGATTGATTGCAAGGACGTTGCTGGTGTACGCCGCAACATGCAAATTAGCAGTTAGTGAAGCTGTCTCCCTTGCTTATGCCGCTGCACCATCTGATCTTCTCCTCCCGTGGCCGCCAGTCAAGAAGCTGTACCCGTACTACTCCGTTGAGGCTTCAAATCAAACTCTCCTTTATCTGCTGACTTATACGCTGCAGTATGTCCGTGTCACCGACGCTACCAAACATTTCATCATCCTCAACCCAAGAGTTATAATCCCAATTATTATAATTTGTGCTCCATGCATATCCCCAACAGTCCATAATGAATAAACTATGCAGTCTAGTTTTTACATATAATGCGTTTATATAAAGGTTCCTAATTGAACTTTTTCTTGAGTGACACAAGGAAACAATATTTCCTTCCATTCCTGAAGGAAGTGGTATGTTTTTAGTTTCTCACTTGGTTGCACCTTTTTTTGTAGATATAAATAGGACTACTACTACTTGCCTACAGCTAGACAGTTTCTGCAGATCGCCCACACTGAAAGAAATTTCTTTTTATTAAACTCTGTCAATGAAAACCTATTCCATCAATGCACTTTCTGCCTGATTACCTATACCTGCTACAATCCCCTCACCTCCTTGGCACTTGAAAGTCAGCAATGGTGTGAACCACCTCACCTCAAAAATGACCAAAGAATTACCGAAGAATTTAGGGGGCTAAATATGCACGGTCTTCCATTCTGTAGATTGATAGTATTGAGCTAGTTAGATTTAGGTTTTGCTGCACATCAAATGAGACCAAAAATTAATGCTAAACTGATTTGTAAGACGGTTCTGTGTTTAATGTCTGAGCTTGTGTGTCATCAGGCATTGGTATATATAGCAGAAACTCACATTTTCAACAGAGCAGAAGCAGATGTACTACACTCCTGAGACCATAATGTTAATGGCTGGTATGAAAAGGAGAGCCCATTCAATGCTGAACATTCATCACATTTGAGGCTACAGTCTTGATTATTTCCCATAGTCTTTGAAATGAAGTCCAGTCTTTCTATTTTTAAAAATATATTTGTAGGTTAAACGGGGTTGGCTGTCTGCTGGCCTGAAAGTCAAGATAGGAAATGCTGTGGATGTGATGCATTTCAGACACAGAGCTTTCTTTATATAAGGAATGCATATGCATCACCAAAAGGCTTCATTGTGTGGGCTGGCAGTCCAGGTATTTGACGGTTTCATTTAAAAGGTTTGTTTCTAACAGAGCTATGAGAAGCATGTGTTATGCGGCCTGCTAGAGCTTACACAATCACACACGGATCCTGAAAAACTAGCTCTGAAGTCACTTGTCTTCTGGTACATATAGAAACTGTAACTGATAATCGTTAAGTGTGTGAGGAAAGTGGGAAATCTGTGAGCGCAAATACAGATTTGAATGAGAGAAGAACAAATATAAGTGCAAGAGAAGGGTTTTCAGAGAAAGCATAACAAATCTGAACTGAAGTGTACTCTCAAATTGAAAAACTATGATCTTGATTAAAGATAACAATCTCATCCGATAAACAAGCTCTCTACAAACACCAAAGCTAAGCATTTTTGGATTGATAAAAACACTCCAAAACTTAGAGATTCAACTTAAGAAGTTGGTAAAACAGGTACATCAGCAGTTTTCTTCCTGAACAGTGACTCAAGCAACTCATCCCTTCAGTTAAAAATGTATTAGCAAGATCCACAGAATATGTGCATGTCCCTCTACACTTACCGTGCAAAGCATTAATCCTTGTTGTCAGCTGGTAGGGATGCTCCTGGCATTTGTGAGATACAAGCAGCGGCCTGGCCAGCAAAGTGCTTCGGAGGAACAGAGCTGAATAGACAAGAAAAAAGCATGACTTAAATGGCCACAAGACAAAGCATATTTATTTTATATTTATATTTATTATTTATGTACATACATACATGAATATGTACATAACATAACAATGAATATGTACACAAGATAAAAAATTACAACAAAGCAACACAGAAAATTAACATTTACGAACATTTTACTTGACCCCCCAAGAAGCTATAATGCATGTAACAACACTGTGGTTGGATTATATTTCGAGGCACCGCCTTGTAACAACGTCGCACCCCATATTTCAAACGCTCAGCTATTGATGCACTACAATAACGCAGATACACACATTCAATATAAACTTTAAATCCAAGCAGAGATAAGGTACTCACGCTTAAGTCCTCTGCGACACGCGAAATTCAACCTAACGACAGCCGCCATGATGACAGCCAACCAAGGTCAGAGCACTCACCCGGATGTACTTAGGCTAGAGATGTCCAACTCGAGACCGAATTGCGGAAGTGTCGTCGAGCAGAATCTCGAGCGCGTTCCAAATCACGTGACCAGTTAAAGACTACGTCTACATTTTGACAACTCACAGTTCCAATAAAAGTATCTTTATTAGTCAGACATCAGTGCAAAGCTGGGGAGGTAGTGATAAGCCGATTAAAGCCACGTTCTGTGGAAACGATTTTAAAATTGAAATATTTGATTTAACTAAATGACAAATATGTCTCTTCAATGTTTTGTTTTTTTACCTTTTATTTAAACATCTGTCAATTAGCACAAAGGTAACAAAAATAACAATGGCAGGAATGACAGTGTGAAGTGAAAATAAATATTAAAAATAAATAAATTACAGAGTGGGTAGTGGTACAAATGCAAGGAGAAGACATCAATGACTCAGTTATCTAATCCACTGGGAAGATCACTCATGGTATCAACTATTTTTTTAGCTTTAGGTGAATAAACCAAACTTAGGGATCTCAGGTATACACCAAATTCGTTTTTAAAGAAGGCAAAGCTGGGGGGCATCTCCGTAGTCTGTTTTTGTGTATAAAGAACTTAGCTAAACACAATACAGTATTAATACATAAATCATCTTACACCAAATAATATGTCATCTTAAGAGAAGAAACTCATAATAGGCGAGAATTTATTTTTTAACCATTTGTGAACATCCAACCAGAAAGTTTGTACAGCATTACAAAGGAAAAATACATAGATGATATCCTAGCATTTTGGCAGAAAGAACAGCTGTTGTCATCAATGTTAAAGCATAGTCTGAGTAATTCTTTGGAAGGATAGATAGATAAAATGTATTTCTTTTGCTTTTGGGGGAATAGGAAGTTTAGTTAATTTGGTTCTTAATTTAATAACTGTGTTTTTGTCAAATTTGTGATACCTCACGTCACGTCTGCGCTGTGCATTTTGGTCCTCCACCGTGTGTTTCCTGACAGAACAATCTGGCCAAGCCTGGACCCAGCCAGCCTCAGTTCCAAGGTTTTCTGTTGTTTTTTTGTTTGTCGGCTTGCCTGAGGGCCTTCAGTGGTGTTTTTCGAAGCTCGCAATGGAACGTGGAAGTGCCTGGACCAGAGGCACGGCTCCAGGTGGTAAGACTAGCAATTGACATCTTGGAGCAGTATTGGTGGCTCAACTACCCGGGAGTGAGGACGCTCTTCGCTCACCTTGGTTCTATACAGAGCAATTTGGAGCATGCTCTGCTCTGCCTAACGCTCAGGTCTGACACCAGCACCCGTCTCTCCTCCGACGCCATGGTCGCCACCAACGCCGCATTGCTGGTCACAGTCTGCTCCAGTCCCCGAACCACAGTCTGCTCCTGCCACAGAACCACAGTCTGCTCCTGCCACAGAACCACAGTCTGCTCCTGCCACAGAACCACAACCTGCTCTGGCCACAGAACCACAGTTGGTCCCAGTACCGCAGCTCGTCCCAGTCACAGAACTGCAGCCTGACTCCCCCAGCCCCGCAGTCCTGTCCAGCATCACTATGGAGTGGCTTCAGCTCCACTGCTAGCCCCCAATAATGTTTCTCCTAAAGAAGCTCCTTGACACTGCTGCCACAGCAACCGACCCCCTGGTCCGGACGGATGCTCGTGGAGAGGTGGTGGCCCTTCTTCGGAGGATTCCTGTTCTTAGGGAGAAGTTGGACTATAAGATGCCGCGGCCAGCCCCAGCACCACCGCCGGCTCCTGCACTGGTCGCCCAGCCCCGTCTGAACCCCGCTGCACCGGCCGCCCAGCCCCGTCTGAACCCCGCTGCACCGGCCGCCCAGCCCCGTCTGAACCCCGCTGCACCGGCCGCCCAGCCCCGTCTCATCCAAGCCCCTGTGCTCCAGTCTGCACCAGCCTCTGTGCTCCAGCCTGCACCAGCCCCTGTGCTCCAGTCTGCTGAAGATTTTAATGTTTGATGTAAAAAGAGAGATCTTGGTCAAAGATGAATCTGAAGCTAATGTTATGCCATCCAGGGTGGTTATCTGACTCAATGGTGTCTCCCTCAGATTTTTAGGCCCAACAATAAGAATTTCAGTTTTATCTGAATTTAGTTGAAGAATGTTTTGGGACATCCAGGATTTGATGTCTTTTAAACAACCCTGAATTTTGACTAGTTGATCTGTTTCATTTGGTTCCAAGGACATATATAGCTTAGTATCATCTGCGTAAAAATGAAAATTAATAGAATGCTTTCTAATAATCTTACCTAGAGGAGACATGTATAGGCTAAACAAAATTGGACCAAGCACAGAACCCTGTGGTACTCCATAGCTAATCCTTGTGCATGTGGAGAATTCCTCATTAAAATGAAGAAACTGGAATCTGTTCAGCAAATAGGTTTTAAACCATCCCAATGCTATTCCTTTAATCCCGATTCTATGTTCTAATGTGTCTGTAATAGAATGTTATGATCAAGTGTATTAAATGCAGCACTAAGATCTAACAGGACAAGGACAGAAACTAGACCATTGTCCGAAGCTAATAGAAGATCATTAGTGACTCTAACCAGAGCTGTTTCTGTGCTATGATGTTTTCTAAATCCTGGCCGAAAATCTTCGTACAGGTTATTCCCACTCAGGTGGTCAGATAAATGTTTAGGTACATTTTAAATGGGCCTATAGTTGGCTGGTTCTCCAGGGTCCAGGGTTGGTTTTTTCAATAGAGGTTTGACCACAGCCACCTTAAAAGCCTGTGGTACATAGCCTAGATGTAAAGATTGGTTGATTTAATATGAACGAGCTGATTAAAGGTAGAACTTCTTTGAGTAATCTGGTTGGGATTGGATCTAAAAGACAAGTGGACGACTTGGAAGAGTTGATTATTGAGGTTAACTCCATATGAGTTATGGGGAAGAAGCTGTCTAGGTAAGACAGAGGATTTGGTATATTTAAAGTTTATGGATCTAGACAGTGCTTTCTGTCGTTTGGAAGAAGTCGCTACTGAATGTTTTTTCTAATGATGATAATTTTATTAGTAAAGTAGTTCATAAAGTCATTGCTGCTGAGATTAAAGGGGGTAGTAGACTCAACACAGCTATGACTCTTAGTCAGCCTGGCTAAGGTGCTAAAAAGAAACCTGGGGTTGTTTTTGTTCTCCTCAATTAGGGAGGAATAAAATGTTTTTCTGGCAGCACAAAGTGCTTTTTTATATTTTATTAGACTGTCCTTCCATGCAATGCAGTTTACATTTATTTTGTTGGAACGCCACTGTCTTTCTAGTTGTCTGGTCCTGTGCTTTAGACTGCGGATCTCTGAGTTATACCACGGAGCTAACCTCCTCTGATTCACTGTCTTCTTCTTCAGAGGAGCCACTGTGTCTAACATTGTACGTACAGAAGCTGCAGCATCATCTACAAGACAGTCAACCTGTTCATAAGGATTAAGGTGACTGTTCTCTGTGTATCTACAAGACATTGAGGCAAAAAATGATGGAATCATCTGCTTGAATCTGGCAACAGCGTTGTCTGCTATAGTAACATTTCATTCCAGCTATTGTAAGGTCACTTATGCTAAATTCAAAAGTTAATAAGAAATGGTCAGATAACAGAGGGTTTTGGGGAAGAACTATGAAATTATCAATTTCAACCCCATATGTCAGGACAAGATTGAGGGTATGGTTAAAAGGATGAGTGGGTTCATTTACCTGCTGTGTAAAACCAATAGTGTTTATTAAGGAGTTAAAAGCAGTGCTGAGACAGTTGCTGTCAACATCGACATAAATGTTAAAGTCTCCCACTACAATGACTTTATCTGTGCTAAGAACTAGGTCAGATAAGAATTCAGAGAATTCAGTTAAGAAATCCGAATATGGAGCAGGAGGACGGTAAACAATACAAAACACAACTGGCTTCTGAGTTTTTTATGATCTCTTTGTTACTTTGTTGAGGAACTGTTTTGATGTTTATTAAATTCTGGTAAGTCACTCCTCTTTGATTTGTTTGTGACTTGTATAGCTTAGGTGGTCAAGAAGCAGACACAGTCTCTATGCGATAACTAAGACTAAGAGTGGGTGGCGGCTGTAGAGAACATGCAGAGAGGCGTGTAAGACTGCGACTCTGCGTCCGAGATTCTTATTGTTGGGCCTAAAAATCTGAGAGAGACACTATTGAGTCAGATAGCCACCCTGGATGGCATAACATTAGCTTCAGATTCTACTGTGAGGAACCTTGGTGTCATGTTTGACCAGGATCTCTCTTTTACATCATACATTAAACAAATCTCCAGAACCGCCTACTTCCACCTTAGAAATATAGTTAAAATCAGAAGCATCCTCTCTCAGAGCGATGCAGAGAAACTGATCCATGCATTTGTTACCTCTAGGCTGGACTACTGTAACTCCTTACTCATAGGATGTCCTAACAGCTCCTTAAAAAGCCTACAGCTCATTCAAAATGCTGCAGCCAGAGTTCTGACAGGACTTAGAAAGAGAGATCACATTTCTCCTACATTAGCTTCTCTGCACTGGCTGCCTGTAAAATGTAGGATAGAATTTAAAATTCTCCTACTCACATACAAAGTACTCAATGATAAAGCTCCTTCTTATCTTAAAGACCTTATAGTTCCTTATGCTCCCAGCAGAACACTTCGTTCTCAGAGCGCTGGGCTACTTGTGTTTCCTAGAGTGTTTAAATGTAGAACAGGGGGCAGAGCTTTTAGCTACCAAGCTCCTCTCCTCTGGAACCAGCTCCCTCTTCAGGTTAGAGAAGCTGACACACTCTCCACCTTTAAGATTAGGCTTAAAACCTTCCTTTTTAATAAAGCTTATAGTTAGAGATGGTTCAGGTCACTGGCAATTATTGTTATTCACAGGAACCATCTCTTAGTTAAGCTGCAATAGACATAGACTGCTGGGGGACTTAATTTATAAACTGAGCTCCTCTGTTTCCTTCTACCTCTTCTGTCCCATAACCTCCCATCATTGTCCCATGTTTAACTAACCTTGTCTCTTTCTGTCCAGTAGTTGTGCTTCTCTCCTCTCCCCCCCCCACCCCCACTCTTTCTCCCTCTCTGTCCTCACCTACAGGTATCATTGGACTCAAAGTTTGGTGTCTGTGATGGGCAGCTGCGGATCCAACCATCCTGCCTGCATCCAGTCCCTGGTCCAACCATCCTGCCTGTGCTCTTTTGTTGCTTGTTGTTGTTTGTTGCTGTTGCTGTGCTTTTCTATCTCTCTATCCTCTCACCCCAACCGGTCGAGGCAGATGGCCGCCCACATCCAGTCTGGTTCTGCTGGAGGTTTCTTCCTCGTTAGAGAGGGAGTTTTTCCTCTCCACTGTTGCTGTCAAATTAAATGCTTGCTGTATGTGGGATTTGTTGGGTTTAGTTGTGTGAGGTTTTAAACCTTACTTTGTAAAGTGCCTTGAAATAACTTTGTTGTGATTTGGCGCTATATAAATAAAATTGAATTGAATTGAACAGAACCAAGTCCACGAGGCGTGAGTCCATAACAGGAGGATGCAGAGTCCTGGTATTCCCTCAAGGAGGGTGGTGGCGCGGAGAGTCTTGGCCCCGCAGCCGCCGGGCCGAAACAGCACAGTCCGTGCCTGAGGAGAGGGCTGGAGTCTTAGGAGGCTGGTGTCTGAACAGGGTGCCCCCTGTGGCCCAAACCATGCGATTGGTGTTGTCCAGATGGGCGACGCTCCAGGAGACAAAGGGGGCGTGGCGGACGGCAACGGCAACGCGCCATCGCCGTGGCAGGAAACGGCAACCTCCAGGCCGGGAGTCGTCTCCGGGACCGTACAGCCGAGGTGGCCGACGACGCAGGAGGCAGCGCCATCCCTGCCACAGCATGATACAAAGGCTAGGCCACCCATCAGGCAGACAGGATGAGAGCCGGCGGGACACCAGAATCAGCGACGAGGATAGACATGGCGTTGAAGCCAAAACCGAGGATGAAGACAGATGAGACAACGGGACCAGGACCAGCGACGACCCCAGACGGGGAGCCTGGGCGGACACTGTTGGTGCCGGACCACCAGCAGCCGAAGCTGGTTCGACCTCTTCAGGGAGGCTGACAGGGACTGAAACGACCTCTGCAGGGAGGTTGACAGGGACTGAGGCCTGGCTTGGCTGGCAAGAAGTGCACACTGGCTGGCATAAAGCTGGAGCTTGAGCGTGACGTGGCTGAGCTGGAGCTTGAGCTTGACGTGGCTGAGCTGGAGCTTGAGCGTGACGTGGCTGAGCTGGAGCTTGAGCGTGACGTGGCTGAGCTGGAGCTTGGGTCTGGCCAGGTGGCTGAGCTGAGGCCAAAGCAGGACTGGGTGCAGACGAAGGCGCAGACTGAGGTGTCGACTGTGACGCAGTAACCAATGCAGACTGAGGCGCAGGAACCAATGCAGGCTGAGGCGCAGGAACCAATGGAGGCTCTGACGGCGGCTCAGTGGACCCCAGGGCCTTGCGCAGTGCAGGCTTTCTAATGATGAGCGCGGTTGCTTCACGGAAACAGTGCTTCTTGGTGACTGGGTCGGTCGCTGCCTCAGTTGTTGAGTTCAGTTAATGGGCGAACAGGAACAGGACTGGAGGGGCACATTATGCACGGATCTGCTGGAAGATGCTATCCGGGATGCCTACGATGGAGGTGGGGATGTCGTCTGGTGGAGCGAGGGGGCCCTCTGCTGCAGGAGAGGGTTGCTTGGTTACCAAGGCTGGGGCCTCTGGGCCTGGGCCTTGGATCTGTGCTTTCGCCAGCGTCGTCAGGAACGCCGATGACTGGATGTGGACTCCATCTCCTCACCCGACATGACTGACGCAGAAGATGGGGCCAGGGCGTGAGCTGGATCAGACTGGACAGCGTCTGGGACGAGAGCTTGACACGAGAGCGGCACGAGAGCAGCGACAGGAGAGTGAGCTTGGCTCGACTGAGCGGCGACAGGAACGTGAGCTTGGCTCGACTGAGCGGCGACAGGAACGTGAGCTTGGCTCGACTGAGCGGCGACAGGAACGTGAGCTTGGCTCGACTGAACGGCGACAGGAACGTGAGCTTGGCTCGACTGAGCGGCGACAGGAACGTGAGCTTGGCTCGACTGAGCGGCGATAGGAACGCCAGCTTGAATTGCCGGAGCGGCGACAGGAACGCCAGCTTGAATTGACGGAGCGGCGACAGGAACGCCAGCTTGAATTGACGGAGTGGCGACAGGAACGCCAGCTTGAATTGCCGGAGCGGCGACAAGAACGTGAACATGACCAGACTGAGTGGCGACAGGAACGTAAACATGACTTGCCTGAGCAGCAACAGGAACGTGAGCTTGATCTGATGGAGCGGCGACAGGAATCTTCCCCGGCGAAGCGGGAGCTGCTGATGAGATGCCAGCGGGCGCTGCGCACAGAGCGCGTGCCGAATCCCTCCGGCAGACTCGGGTAGGTAAGAGCCATCACAACTGCGCGTTGTCCACGCACACAAAAACAAAATCAGCTACTGACCTTAAACAGATGCAGGGCGCGGGCTGGGTCCGAGTCTGGCCAGATTGTACTGTCACCGCGCTGTAGGTAGCGGACCCACATGCACAGCGTAGACAAGACTTGGTGGGAAAATCAATTTACTGGTTCTCGTGGTCAGGCAGGCAAGGGTCGGTACACAAGGGCAGTTACAGTACAGGCAGGAATCAGACAATCGGTGGTCAAGAGACAAGGTTGGGTCAGACTTACAGCAAGGAAGGATCAAAGGCAAGGCAGTAGACGAGGTCAGGTAAAGCAGGGTCATTCACGGATTAGGATACGAAGTAAAATGCTGGAATGCTGGCTCGTACACACAGACAATCTGGCAACTGGGCAGGGCTAGAGCTGGTGCTTAAATACCGAGGGATGATGACTAGATAGGTAGCAGGTGAGTTGATTGGGACCGGAAGTAAAGCTGGCTGAAACTAACAATGACTGAGACAGGAAGTGGCAAGAACATAAAACCAGAAATGAGTAATTGCCGTGGCTAAATGACATGATCTGTGACAGTATTTCTTTGTGTATTTTATGCTATTTTTGGGTTTGATATATAAAAATATAACACAGTGGTCTGTTAATGGAGCATGAGAAATATTGCATTTAACCTCATGGGACAATAGTTGAGATGAAATTAACCAATAGTCAATTCTTGATCTTAAATTATAATTAGCGCTGAACCATGTGAACTGTATTATGCCTGGGTTAAGGTGTTTCCATGTGTCGATTAGGCCCTGGTCATTGCAGAAATTGTGAAACGTTACATTGGGGTGACTTGAAGGATTATTGGAAGGAGATCTATGCATACAGTCATCTTGCACTAGGTTCAAGTCCCCCCCCAAGTATGATATTATTAGATGAGTGTACTAAACTGAGTTGGTCTAATTGTGATGAGATTTCACGTGTGTTCTGATGTTAACCAGGATGAACTACAGATTATCAATAACTCTTCCAAGTCGTCCACGTGTCTTTTAGATCCAATCCCAACCAGATTACTCAAAGAAGTTCTACCTTTAATCAGCTCGTCCATATTAAATCAAATCAACCAATCTTTACAACTAGGCTATGTACCACAGGCTTTTAAGGTGGCTGTGGTCAAACCTCTATTGAAAAAACCAACCCTTGACCCTGCACAACTAGCCCACTATAGGCCCATTTCAAATTTACCCTTTATTTCCAAGATTCTGGAAAAAATCGTGGCTAAACAATTATCTGACCACCTGAGTGGGAATAACCTGTACGAAGATTTTCAGTCAGGATTTAGAAAACATCATAGCACAGAAACAGCTCTGGTTAGAGTCACTAATGATCTTCTATTAGCTTCGGACAATGGTCTAGTTTCTGTCCTTGTCCTGTTAGATCTTAGTGCTGCATTTGGTACAATTGATCATAACATTCTATTACAGACACTAGAACATAGAATCGGGATTAATGGAACAGCATTGGGATGGTTTAAATCCTATTTGTTGAACAGATTCCAGTTTGTTCATGTTAATAATAAATTCTCCACACGCACAAGGATTAGCTATGGAGTTCCACAGGGTTCTGTGCTGGGTCCAATTCTGTTTAGCCTATACATGTCGCCTCTAGATGAGATTATTAGAAAGCATTCTATTAATTTTCATTTTTACGCAGATGATACTCAGCTATATATGTCCTGGGAACCAAATGAAACAGATCAACTAGTCAAAATTCAGGGTTGTTTAAAAGACATCAAATCCTGGATGTCCCAAAACTTCCTTCAACTAAACTCAGATAAAACCGAGATTCTCATTGTTGGGCCTAAAAATCTGAGAGAGACACCATTGAGTCAGATAGCCACCCTGGATGGCATAACATTAGCTTCAGATTCTTCTTTTACATCATACATTAAACAAATCTCCAGAACCGCCTACTTCCACCTTAGAAATATAGTTAAGATCAGAAGCATCCTCTCTCAGTGCAATGCAGAGAAACTTATCCATGCATTTGTTACCTCTAGGCTGGACTACTGTAACTCCTTACTCATAGAATGTCCTAACAGCTCCTTAAAAAGCCTACAGCTTATTCAAAATGCTGCAGCCAGAGTTCTGACAGGACTTAGAAACAGTGTGTGTCAAAACACAACCGCAATCCTTCAAAAGTTACAAATATTTGCCGATGTTGCGCTTCAAATGCTGTTGGGCGTTTTATTGTGAAAGTCTGGCGACTGGCCCCGCCCCCGGTTTCCCTTTTTCTTATTTCGTTTTGAAAGTGGAAAAAAGGAGAATGTGTAAATCAGTATATCGCAAATGTGTTTCACCGATTTACGGAAACGAAACACAGCATAAAAAGACGTTATTCAATTTTCATTTTACATATGAATAATTAATTGCACTTCATGCACGGACTAGGTCGCTCATGATTTTCCATGAGTTGAAGAACGAGTGAGTTGAAGTGTCAGTGGTGTGTTTTATTTTGGCAGGCGATTACGCGGGTCCCCCCTCCCATGAGACGATTAGTGCGGCGCTGCAACTCCACCGGCCTAATCGCTGGGAAATTTAGGGTAGAGATGGCGAAATCGAAGCCTCATGAATCACTGAGCAACTATGACACAGTTGGGCTGAAATCGACACATTGCTCGACACCATCACGACACAGTCAGAACAGCGACATCTGCTGGTTGTGCGTGAGAACTGCTTGAGCAGACTGACCATCAAACCCTCTCTGATACGTGGTTGTTCAGGATCACAGTCCATGTTTTATTGTCAAATAAAACTTAATTAATCAAAGGTGTGTAATTGTGTTTCTCTCTGGATAATAATGTATAAGTAGCCTTGATGTGGCAAATCTGTTTGATGTCCGATGTTATTAGAGCTGTATTTGTTCTTCTGCAACTTTGCTTTATTAATACATTGAGGAGACATGTTTGTCCGTTAGTTTAATCAAAAACCTTTATTTCATTTTATTTTTCCACAGAACATGACTTTAATCACATTCTCACCACCTCTCCAGCTTTAGAGAGGAGCCGTTTGCACGGCACTGATGTCTGACTAATAAAGATATCATATTGGAATTGCGACTTGTCAAAATGTAGTTTTAGTCTTTAATTACATTTTGAATTTGTCATAAATACATTACAGATGTCTGTAATGTGAAACTTGTCTATCTAGATCATCTATCATCTTATAGATCATCTGCGGACCGCTTGCCACTATGAAGCTCTGACATATTAAAACAACAGTTCAAACCGCACATAAGCCGCTCGGCAGTCACGTGACGTATCGACACCTCTCGCTCTCCTTGGTCACGTGATTCGGAACGCGATCGAGATTTTGCTTGACGACACTTCCGCTTCAAAAGATCGACGCTGAGTCGAGTGGGAGGTCTCGAGTTGGACATCTCTAATTTAGGGTTACCTCAGCGATAATATCAAATTCCGTAACTATTTAATTGCGCAATGGACGGTTATAACCATCTGAATGCTTCAGAGATGGCACAGACGACCGAACTCCAACGAATGATCGCAGCAGAGCAACAAAAAGCCCAGTTCCAGGCCCAGGTTTGTATAATAACCATGCTAACTTATGTTCTTCTGCCGTGACGTGTGGCCACATGCCGATGTCGTTGCTAGGAACTCTTATTTTGTAGGTTATCTTAAACGTATGAGACAATATATTGAATAGTGCGAGAAGATTACGAAACATTATTTAATCTAGTTACCGCAGTAAGCTAATACAATTGCCTTAGCTCAGTTATGAGCAGAGATGAGGTTTATTTTTCATTGGATTTTCAGTGCAGAAGAATATAGACATAGACATCCAGTAAGGATGTGGTCAATAAATTACAAGGAAGGAAGAGTTGTACATACTGAACCAAAGCTTCCTCACTGGAACAAAGGCAGCTGTGCAACGCTGAGTTATACAGCAAGGATCTGTATTCTTAATTTACTGAATAAACTAACGATGATTTTACAAGGCCTAGTGACTATGGGTTGATTTAATGGCCTTGTTTGACATATTTTGCTTTCTTTTTCATTAAACCCCAAACTTGATTAAACCCCATTAACCCCTAATGCTAGCATACTGAATATTGAACCTTAATCATATTTATAATGTGTATTTTAGGTACACAATTTCACGGACATCTGCTGGGACAAATGTGTGGACAGTCCAGGTTCCAAGATGGACTACAGGACAGAAACGTGCCTGGCGAGCTGTGTGGAGCGATTCATTGACACCACTTTGACCATAAGCAACCGCTTCACACAGATGGTACAGAAGAGTGGCCAATAACAGTGGACTAAAGATATTAACTGGACTGTGTGATAAAATGTTATGCATTTTTCCAGCAACATGTTTAAATAGAGAATTTATGTAATGTAAAATGAGTAAATGGAAACGAATGCTCATGTTTACTCCCGTCTGTGATTATTGATGTTCCAGATAGACCAAAAAACTTATGATTGCGTCTCATTAACTAATTTTATAGCTCCACATTCCAAGGGTTTGATTCTTCTGTTTGTTTCTATAGGATCTTTCTGAAACCAAAGGTACTCTGGCAAATCAAATCAAATGTTTTTAAAATGGCATGCCAGACAGAGTTTTACTGCTATACAGAGCATTCTGAAATTTTCTTTTTTCTGAATGGTATGTTGGAAATTAAGGGATGCTAAATACAATTTTTAGTCACTACAAATGTTTTATAAAACACTCCAGGTCACCCTATCCCCAGAGTACTACATTATCCACTTCCACTTACTGTCCACATTATTGGATAGGTTTGTCCACTTTTACACAACAGAGCCACCTGACAAATTATCTCTTAATAGAAATAACATTTGCTGTGTTAATTTGCATTTTGTTTTATTATTCATAGGGGGACTTTACAGACCAACCTCATATTTCCCCCCACTTCTTTGTACCTTAAGTACTGGACAATATACATACACACCCTACAATCTCTAGAAATAATATATCATCATTACAGGCTGTTAATACTTTTAGCTACTCTAACTGCCGACTTCATGGCAGTTTCAATCCACCCATGAGGGATGGCTGTATGTTCTCCTGCAAAGTGCACCCGCCCCTCACTCCGGAACAGTTCCCTTGAGTATTGTCCCTGCTGGTAGGGTGTGAACAGAGCAAAGGCTCCAAGACTGTAAGGATCCAAGCCCCACTTCTTTACCAGACCCCCAGTCCACAGATGTCTTATGTATTCGCCATGAATCTTGACCAGATCCTCTAGTACCACAGCCATCAGCTCCTGCTCGTTCATCCCTTGGAATAGAGTGGAATCATCAGAGCAGGTGTAAGATGCCAGAAGAGCCCCTGAAGCCGTGCCAGGGAAGCTGTGGCTGGGGTAGTAGATAAAGCGAGAGAGACGATCTGTGATGCTCTTTCCTCCTCTGATTCCTTCTTTTTCCCAGAAGCGCTCTTTGAAGCTGAGTATCACTTTGGTGGAGCTGATGTAATGAACTGAGCGAAGAGCCTCCATCTTGTCCCCGGAGAGAGGGGGCTGAAACTCAACAAAAAGGGTGGCCTTAGCTGTGGCGGTGACCACAACAAAATCGGCCGTTACACTGATCAAAGAGCCTGAATCATGCCAGTTCTGGTATGTTATTGTCACATTGCTGCCACCCTTTTGGCTGATTAGTTTGACTTTGGAGTTGAGGAGGATTGTGGCATTTAACTTGCTGTAGAAAGCATTGGGCAGATTCTCAAAGCCACCTGTCACTTCATAGTACCTGGGAAAAAAACATTCAAAATGTGAATAAATGCTGTAGTTAATATGTTTGCATTTTTTGTGTGATACAGCATGAACAAGTGCATTTACAGTAAACATAAGGCTACAATTAGTAGCAGTGGCACACTCATCACAGCATGCTGTATCAGGTAAGTGACAGTTGTGCTGCTCATCAGTTCTACAATCTATTACAACAACAGTTCTAAAATAAACTACAACAACAATATCCACACATAAATAGCAAATGTTCTACACTTGTACAGCACTTTCCTGCCTTTTCAGTACTTAAAGCGCTTTTAATCTTGCACCAATTCGCTTTGACATGCACAAAAGGCTTTAGCACTCAAACCAGTGAGCATATGATTAGTGGCTATCTGCTATATCTCCTGAGCCTGTGCCAGATTATTATGCTTTTGAAGGTATGATATTTGTCAAACTTTACATTATAAATAAAATTTGCAAAATGTGCAAATCATGACGTCTTCCTACATTATGTGTAAACTCCAGATAGTTTAGACTCCAGATATTCTGCCTGACTGTGGATTTTATGGAGTTTTTAAATTGATTTTCATTAAACCATTATAAAAAAAAGCTTTATTCTTTTATATCAGCCTTTGTAATGTTGATTTAATGATGTTTGTCCAGACATGCTGGAGTAAAGGTACTGGAACATCCATTTCTGGGATGATGTCCCAAATGAATGTTTTCCATTTGTATGGAAGCAGAAGGAATACTTTGTCAACGCTTTTTAAAATACAAACTTGCACAGTAAAAGGTTATATTTGCCTACTACTAAGATCTGCTATGAAACACAATTTTCCTTACTTGATGTTGTCACTGATGTCTGACTGTATGTACATTGTCTCTATCAGTGATGTGTAGAAGAGGCTGTTCTCATTTAGGACATCCCCAATCATTCTCAAGGCTCCACGGCTGAGGTTGGCTTCCTTCACCAGATATTCCTGTCATTTGTAAATGTTAGTTATTTACAGTTATTTTTACACTAGAAGTTTTGAAATAACCAGGTCAATTTATTTGATAGTATTTACTTTTGGGTATATTAAAAACAAGCAATAGGACATTGACTTAGTTTTTTGTTTCATCAGAAAGTTCTATTCATGAAGAGTAATTTACAATTAAGATGACATTAATATGTATGGGAGATTGTCAAGTCAAATGACAACTAATACAATTGTGGAAATCAGACAAAGGCTATCCGCAAACATTGTGCATAGCCTTTTCAACAATTTCTAATGTCCTATACTATAGGTTTACTACCCTGTAGACACAATAATCTTATATTAATGTTGACTTTACATTTATATTTACTCAGTATACAGTAAACACAAATTAACTATTCCAATACTTTTGGGATATCAAATGTCTATTTGGACAGTGTCACAATATCTTTACCTTCACTGTGTAGGAATCATATTTATTCAACATGGCACTGCAGCCAATTACCTTCAGGTCGTCCCTCACCTGTTCACAGATTACAGTTTTTACTGAATCATATGTCCTAGAATAAATTATAATGTGAACAAATGGAACTGATGTGATTAACAGGTAGAATGTATACAGACCTTTATCAGTGCCTGACTGAAGAGTTGAGCCGCCGACTTCCCCCTCTCTTCTTCATTCAAATTGTAGTTAAGCACACTGGTGTTTTTTTGCACTTCATAGGTTTTGTGTAGATCTCCATTAATCAAATAGTAAGTGTTAATGTCATCTTGGATGAAGGGGTTTAGAGAAATTTGAAATTTGGAAACAAAGGAAAGCAGGAGCCTGTGGATTTAATACTGTATATTAATATCATATATCTATGTAAGGGAGAATCATATGTAAAGGTATGTTTCCTTTTTGACTTAGTCAGTTACATTGTTTAATTCCGACTTTATACATTTAGTGTATAATGGTATAATCTGTCTGGAATCTGTGCCTTTTTCAGCACCAGCATAAAAACATCAGTATTACAGATCTCAGATGTGACCTAGTGTGGTTATTTTGTTCATTACAATACATTTTCCTCTAAATAATGATCAAAGAGCCATTAGAACAGCTCACTTGTTGCGTTCCTTCCATGGTCTTTAACGGTCACTGTAACTTAGCAGGTACTTTCATGTATTTTATTCATGTAATTTCCCAACTTACCGATGAAAGCTGGGGATCCTCATGGCGCCCATTTCTGCATACCAGCCTTCTCTTATGTTCCTGAATGTCTCCACACGTCCACCAATGCGGTTACTGGCTTCTATTATGGTGACCTTATTTTCCATGGGGATATGACAATCATATAGTATACAGTTCTACAGTATATTAGTCTTATATGTTCATTATTATAGTTATGTAAATCAACATAGTATTTGCGGTAAGAAACCTGTTCTTATGATTAAAACACTTACTGTTTTCTTAATTATTATAATTAAATATGTTTTGCCCCCTAGCGACTTTGTAAACTGCTGTTGTTAGGACTACAGTCTTGCCTGGCCCTTCAGGTGTTTGGCTAAAACAGAAAAGCACCAGTTGAATATTGGTATTGCTGAGTGCTGAGCATACAATTGTCCATCCATCCATCCATTTTCTACCGCTCAGTCCCATGCGGGGCCGCAGGGGCACTGGAGCCTATCCCAGCTATCTATGGGCGAGAGGCAGGGTACACCCAGGATATGTTACCAGTCCATGGCAGGGTGCGCACGATTGGAAAACTGCAAATATAAACTATGAATATGCTACATCTCTTTATGTTTCATTTAGTAATCAACATAATTTGGGTGATTTAGTAAGATTTGGTAAGATAAAAAAAAGCCTTCATAACAAGCAGAATCAAAGAAAACTACTCTTTTATGTTAACATGTAAACAATTAGCCAAAATTGGTCACAATATGAAATAATTCAGTAGCAATTTAAAATAAATGTTAAATAAGAAAAAAACATAACATTACTAGGATAAAGTAGTGATCTGTTTAGGGTTAAGGTTAAGTTTATTCTGCACTTTGTGCAGTAATGACTAAGATTAAGTACTGCACCACACATGGTTATTACAAAGAAATCATAAAGATGATTATTATGTATAATGACTATATATGTAATATATAAATATATTATGTATATGTCCTTTTTTCACACTCACTGCAGTCTAAATATTACCGAAACTACTAAAAATTGTGTCAGAACTGTTTTTCAGATTTAGATAAATTCTTGATTCATGCATTATTAATACAAACTCTACAATGTGTAGAATTATTATTTCTTAATAATGCAATTTACCTTATGACCAGCATCTTCTAATAGCTTTGCAGTGGTTAGTCCAGCAATGCCCCCACCGATGATAACTACATGGTGAGGAGTGTTGGTGGTAGGAAGACCTTTATTTGCAATATTAAGAAGTTCACTGTAATCTGTGTCTTGGAGGCAGTCATACAGAGGATCCCCAATGATACCCCTGATAGCAAAAACCATAACCACACCTAGAACCAGAGGAACTGATGGAGCCAGAAAAGTGAGGGAAAAAAATTAAAGCATTGCTTAATAAATGTAGAAGAGCAGCACTACTTTTAAAGCCAAGCAGCTAAATCTGATTTAGTAAATAAAGCTGATGAGTGATCAGGTAGATTAACTAAGTAATGCTGCAACTATATCAGATCAAAAATCACAGTAGTGGTCTCAGAATTTTTGTAAAAATGTGTTAAATATAATGTGCCATACTTACAAAATGTGCGTAGAATGACATGACAAATCATCTTAAGGATGGAACTCCACAGTCTAGACCTCTTCCCTTTACTTTTGATACTGACACTGTGAGAGGTCAGAGAAACCTACCAAAGTACAATATAATCTAAGTGTAAGAAGCTCAAGCTGAGAAGCAGGAACAAGAAGTTTAATACTGTTCAATTTAATACTGGCTTTCTAAAACCCTTTTTAGAAAAGAAAGATTTCATTTGTTAAAAATTAAAACAAATAGCCCATACATTTTTATGCATCTGAAAAGAGAAAAGAAATAACGCTTGTTCAGGCTGCCATATCAGTGGAGTTATGACACACTCACCTTTAACAATGGTAATGTTTCGTAAGATGTCGAGAGCTGGTTCATGATGAAGGTAAAATGAAAAGAGTCCTTAATGAAGCATACCTTTTAATGCTGTGGCCTTGAAATTCACACAGCCTAATTTTAATAAGGGGCTACATGGCTCCTTATCCAGAAATATTTTCCCACACCGGCTCCAGAGTCAATCACACTGAACAAATAAGATTAGTGAGGTTGTACTAGTCAACTACATACCTCAATTCCTCCATATTGAGTCATTTTAACCTAAGAGTCAGTCAGTGGTGTCAAGAAATCCCTTAATCATGCTTAAAACACAATATTTTGAGATTTTATTGCATCTAATACAAATATGTTTTGTTTTCTATTTATAATTTATATATAATTTATTTATAATGTTTAACAATGAGATAAATCTTTAAGTTTTATTACAGAGTTGTGTTCGTTTATAGGCCAACGCTGAGGTTACTGCACTAATGAGGCTGTGGGAGTTAAGTCCATCATGTCAGTGTAAAATGTGTAAAGTATTGCTCTCACAAGACCCTAAGAAATTAGAAACAGTTCATGGCTCCCAAGCAGTCAGTTGGCTTGTTTTGCACAATGTAAGTACAAAAACAGGAACCGAGAAAGCGTGTGTTTAAAAATGTTTTAGCCCAAAAGCATAAGACTGAAAAGCCAACTACAATTAAAATGGGGCCCTGAAGGAGGTCAACACAAGCTAAACAAAACAAACAAACAAACCAAAAAGATACCAAAATGAGATGTACTGTAAGTTCCAGCAAAGATTAAAATCAAATATTTGGTTTCCTTTTAATTATTATAATCTAAATCAAAACAACCAACCAATCGTCATATAAAATTAAATAAAGTGAATTAATTTAGTGCCTAGACCTATACTGTGACCATCACAACATATATGCAAGCATGGATGTGCTGGCAATCGTGTGGAGGTTAGCAGTTGCTATACAGACAAGACTGGTTTTATACAGTAGGTTTTGTTAATCAAAAATGATTGTGTCATTCCGCAGTTTTTTCCCAAAAGGGAAATGACTAAATAAATAAAAAAGAAAGTTGTGGAACTACTCTACTGTCCCCTCACTGTAGAACTGCTTAAATCAGTAAGTGCCATATGTAGGTTGCTCTACAGACCCCATACAATATACTGTATACGAAATATTAAAAGTTTTGACCCTGAAAGTGCTTGAGGAACTGTTTGAGGAAAGGGAAGTCTGGGGTTTAATGCTTAGACTGTTGACACACAAAAGACATGAGACATGAGTTTTTAATGAAATACTGCATAATATTCGTATAAAATAATGCACTTAGACCACACTGGACCAATCTTAATTGTAATGGGCTATTTTCTACATTGTATATACCAGTATTTTAGTATGTTTTTTTATTTTACTAATGCATCAAAATGATTTAAAAATGAGTTAAACAGTAATGCCCAACCCCTATACCTGCTGCCAAAGCATCATGGGAAGTGTAGTAATTCAATGGAAATTTAAATGTATTTTTCAATTTAGCATTTTGTGTTATTGTCTACGCCCTATTTAGCTTTTGACTTTGTGGCACATCCCAAAAGTATAGAAAGAGTTATGAAGACGTGTTCTTAAATTTACATACATCATTATACAGGAAGTAACTGATAGGTTTGTGTGGACACCTGTACATGAATGAATTTTTGGTAATGAAAAAGGTGATAAATTAGCAAAGGACGGTCAAACTGACATCACTGTTGCATTGTCAAAGTCTGAGAGGTAAGAACGTGGTATGGAGGAAGGTAAATAAAAAATGGAAGCAGTACTGGGATCAGGAGACAAAGGGCAGACATAGGTTGCAGAAGAAAGTGGGAACGGACAGAGGGTGCAGTAGGAAAAGAAGAGAGGAAGTGGTGTTTAACAGGCTAAGAATAGGACACAGTAACTTAAACTGTACGCCACACATACTGGGGAAACATGACGACTGAATGTGCAGAGAGTTGGAAACAATAGAACATATAATGATTAGATGTAGAAGATACAGCTGTGAAAGGGAAGACATGATGGAGGATTTTAGCAGGAGAGGATGAAGGTGAAGGGAAAAGCATAGTGTGGGTGAATATTGTGAAGGAGTGGCAGGACAGTTGGGATAAAGAAGGGAAATTGTATAGAATAAAAAAGAAAGTGGGGATAGGTGGAGGGCTAGGTGGCCGGGGGAAAACAAGGTATTTTAAGTAGATTAAGAATAGGGCACATGTATCTAAACAGCACTTTACGGTTGATGGAGAGACACATGGATGGGAGGTGTGAGTTTTGTGGGGAGGTGGAGGGAGTGGAACATGTTATAATGGAGTGTGACAAATATAGAAGGGAAAGGGACACAATAGTAAGGAGTATAAGGGAAGCAGGAATATAAGATGTGTGTTTGAGCAGGTTGCTGGCAGTTGGAGGAGCAGGAAGTAGAATGAAAGCATTGTTTGAGTTTTTAAATGTTGCTAGGTTGGGGAAAAGAACATGAGGGTTAGAGAAATCAATAGGTGGCGGTAATGCAACAAGGAGGATGCAAGCCGCCGGTAAACTCAAAAGAAGAAGAAAAATGGTCTTCAAGACTCTCACGAGACCGCATAGAATTTGATGCCACTCATGTAGGTTAATGATTTCTTTATTTATGAAGCTTTGTAAAATTTTATCAGGATGAAGGTTATAAAACCCATTAGACTGCGTAGTACGTAGGGGAAGTAATGGCTAGCTAATGATATTTAATAAGACACGAACCTTTACCCAGATACGTACTACGTTAAGGTTGGTTTGGGTATTTGCAAATAACCAGAACATGCGGGCCGTTATTGGACACTTTGAGTAAACTATGCGTAGTTGTTGTCATTTCGGCAATCGTATAAAATTCTAAAACTATTATGCCGCTAATATTTTGATGTCTACACTTCCTCACTATAGTTAAACATGGAGTGTAGTGACGGAATTTTAAATAATAAACGCTATAACGTGAACAAAATATTGCATAGCTAGATATTAATTGTCGGTTAAACTCTCGGTAGTTATGTCAGGTTTAAGTTCCAGTGTTCGTGCAAAACATTTCGCAGTAAATTGCCAAATATCTGGGTTAATGGTGGCCAAACGCAGGTTACGAGGTGAAATTTAGCATTGAAATCGCGTTGTCAGTAAAGATTTTCAGCTACTGCAGCTCAGTCTTAAAGCCACATTTTGAATTTACAAAAACCTTTGTTGCTGTGCAAATGAATTAAACGTTCATGATACATTGTAAAATGTCCAACACTGTTGCCAATTTATTTACACATTTGTTGAATGTGTATTCTGTATTTTGCAAATGCAAAATGTATTTATCGTAGAGAGTTGGACTAGAATCTAGACCAGTTTAAAATGTGTACAGATTCAAACCACCCGCAGTTTACTCTGGGGTGTTATAAAATAAGGATTCTGATATGTGAAGGTCTGTCTGTCTGTCTGTCTGCAAGTAAGTAAGTAAGTAATGTCGCCTAGTAGTGAGCGATGATCATGACAACACAGCCTTAGCAGCATTTACATTAATAACATACATTCTTGTAATGATATCACTTGCACTTCTCTGACTAAAGAGAGTATTCTCTTCTCTGTATTCTTTTTTCTTTAATATATAATGTAGCCCCTGCACTGCCATGTCTGAGGTGTTGGGAAAGAGAAGCTTGTTGGGTATTGCTGTAGTGTTGATATGGCTAGTGCTGTTCCACCTGCTGGTCAACCTCTGGCTGCTGTGTGTGTTCACCAGTTTGCTGGTGGTGCTTGGGGGCTGGCTTGGCTCACAGGCAGTCCTGGAGTCCAAAAATATTGTCCACCTGGAAAGGTTTATCACACTTAAACAGGTAAGTATGCCTACATATATGTGGTGTATGTTTTATATGCAAGCTAGGTACTTTTATACTCCTTATTGTCTTTGCAAATTCCCCAAATCAAGGTTTTGTCTTCTGTGGAGGATGAACAAAACTTGGATAAGGAGATTCATAGTACAGTGAGGAAAATCATTCGGGATTTTGTCAACTCCTGGTACTCCAGTGTGTCCTCTGAGAGTGGTTTCGAAATAGAGGTTCAAGAGGCCATGATCGTTATGGCTATGGAGCTGAAAATGCGTGCAAGACAGATTGACAGGAAGGTACTGTACTATGAGCTAGACCTAAATGTTTGGAGTGTGTTGCTGCTGTTTTTATGTGTCCACTATGAGCTTTTTAGCAAATTAACCAATGACTAAATAGAACTGAAATCACAATTTTATCACTGCAGGAACTGACACGAAGGATCCTGGATTTGTTTGGTAGCCACTTGCAAGATTACATTACAGCCAAGGAGCTAGTGATTGAGCAGGAGACACCATTAACAGGGAAGTGGGGCAGTGAAAGTCAGCGGCTTTGGAAAGCCTTCTCCAATGTTGCCACGCCCCATCTTGCTATGGCCAGTGACACAGTTAAACTTAACTACACCAGAGCAGTTGTAGATATGTTGCTGCACGTTTTGGTGCCATCAGTGCACTTGGAGTCCCGCACTGGACGGTTTGTTGTAGGAGAGCTCATCACTTGCAATGTTTTTCTTCCTCTTATTGCAAAATTATCTGACCCAGACTGGTTAAATCTCCTTGTGACTGATTTTTTTGAAAAGTCCAGTGTAACCCAATTACCAATTGCAACTGAGCTATTAACTTCATCCCTACCACCATCATCAGCTCCACATGTTAAATCGGAGCTTACACCCCTACAAGATCCTCAAAAGAATGCCGATGGTCCCCTACCAGGAGCCAAGACTGAAATAGTCCATGTGGCACAGATACCTGAGCTTTCTGACTATCATGTGGTTGACCTTAAAAGGGTAGATTCTCCACATAGCAAAAATGAAGACGAAGAAAATCTATTTTTTCAAAAGCATTATATGAGAGGGAGCAAGCCAAATCCCTTCTACCAGGAAAATGATTTTGATGTGGATTCTCGTTTGCCTGATTGTAATCAGAGATCAACTGATTTTCTTTTTATGATAGATCAGCGGGAAGTTGTGGATAAGAAACAGAATAACAGTATATTATCTGATGAAACCAGTGCAATGAACTTGGGTGTTTGCTCTTATCCCGTGGATGGCCCCTTCCCTGAAGTTCAGGTGGATTCAGAACATGTGGAACATCAAAATGGCTGTGTCCACTCACCATCTAAATCAGCAGAGACAGTGCCTTTTAAGAGTAAAATCCATGCCCGAGAGAAAGCAGACAGTTCTCTTTCAGTAAACCCAAACAAGGACCTCCTTCTGTATGTAGAACAGACTGGGTTGGGAAACCATAACGAGCTGTCTGTAGTAAGCAATGTAAGTATGCAAGTGTCATCCACTATGCCATCCTTCAGTTTCGACCCTCTCTGCAGTCCAGAGGGACCAGCCATTATCCAGAACCTCCGCATCACTGGTACCATCACAGCTAAGGAACACAGAGGCACAGGCTCACACCCCTACACCCTTTATACCATCAAAGTAAGGAGATGACATAATCTGCCCATCATGTTACTTTGCAATTTTTAAGTGCAACCCTTCAGTATTATACCTCCAAAAACGTTACAATAAAACATCATCCAGACTTTGAAGAAACTCTGGAGGATTTTAATACTGGTAGAGCTATGGTGTGTGATGCTCCCAAATAGGCATTTATCGATTACATGTATGAGATAATTGTCATCATTTTATAATTTTTAGGCCATTCCACTGTTTGTGCCCTTTTTATAGAAACTGTTTCATTGTGGACTTCTGTTTAACCTGTCATGTATGTTTTCAGTTACAGCACAGTTTTTTCATTTGCAGTGTTGTTGAAGCTCTGTTTTTCTATTAATTGTTTGGACACACAAAATCTTGAATACTTAGTACACTTCACTCATTAACAGCAGGTAATACAGTAGTATTGTACAGTTGGCATGTAACCACTGCCTAGCTAAAAAACATTTTATACTGGCAAGGCTTATAGTTTGTTGTTTTGGTTTTCAGTACGAGACGGCATTGGGATGTGACAAATCCATTCAGTCAGGCTCTGAGGATGCTGATATTTTACAGTCAAGTTGGGAGAATCCATCTTCTATTCAGCCAGTAGCATATCACACAGTCAACAGACGATACAGTGAGTTTCTTAACCTGCAAACACGGTTGGAGGAAAAAGTAGAACTACGGAAACTCGTTAAAGGTTGGAGGCATAATGTTAAATCCTCACACACTGGGTGGAAAATCTAGGTTTCTTTACATGTGGTTTAAATTTTCATTAAACCTGTGTTTTAGGTGTGAAAGGTCCCAAAAAAATATTTCCAGACATGCCTTTTGGGAATATGGACAGTGACAAGATAGAGGCTCGAAAAGGTTTGCTTGAAACCTTTCTGAAGGTTAGTGGATCTATATTTTGTGATATTAACTTAATATTTTGATTTAACATTTATATTGTCTTTGATGTAAGATTGTGTACTGACATTCAGTGTTTTTTTTCAGCAACTCTGTGCCATTCCTGAGATAGTCAACAGCGAAGAGATGCAAGAGTTTCTGGCTCTTAACACAGATGCTAGGATTGCTTTTGTCAAGAAACCTTTCATTGTGTCACGCATAGACAAGGTTGGATCCCTTAATATTTTAGCGAGTAATCCAGTAGCCCACTCTGCAATTGGCATACAAGTGTTTAGTAAATCGGACTGGTTACAGAATGAATGAATAAATAAATGAATTAAAAAAATAATAAAAAAATATATTAATAAATAAAATTATTTATATATATATATAGGGGTTGGCAACCCGCAGCGCTTTCATCCTTATTGTGCGACAGAGTGCCTTGAAATAAACAAAATAAGATTAATATATAACTAAGTAAAATATTTAATATAATATAAATAAAATAAAATTTTGCGTCACTCAAAATTGCGTCGCAGTAGCTGCCACTATCGCGCTCCTCCCCCGGTTCACGCACACCTAAGATGTCGGAAGTAGCTAAAACAGAATAAGGACTGAATGAGTCTGCTGTTAATTTCTATGATCTTCTGTCAATAAAATGTTAAAGCTCCGCATTATGTCTTTTGAGTCTTGTTTGGGTTTAAACCCAAATGCTGACTGTTCTCGAATATTGCGAAATTAGCAAAAAAATAACTTTAACGGGATTCAATCCTGTAGTCACTGCAGCAAAATAACATTATTCTCATTGCATTGTCTTTAGCAGCGAACCTTTAATGGTACGATGGTTAAGTTACATCAATAAACTGATCTGCTGTACCCTTTTTGTAAACAGGAACAGCCAGATCAACCTGTGACCGCAATTGCCAGCGTGATTTTGGTGTTACGTTTAGCAGTTTAGCAAACATAACCCTCCACCACAGTTCCCAGTGTAATTTTTTTTCGTGGTAAACAGGTCCAAATGGCTATTCAGGTGTTAAAGGTTGCCGACCCCTGCCTTAACTCCATTGAGTGTCTTTGGCATGTGTTGGAGAAGACTTTGCGCAGCAGTCAGACTCTACCAACATCAATGCAAATTCTTGGTGAAAGATTAATGCAGCACTGGAAGGAAATAAATCGTGTGACATTGTAGAAGCTTATTGAAACAATGCCGCAGCAAATGCGTGCTATAATCAAAGCAAAAGGCAGTCCAACAAAATGTGTGTGACCTTTTTTTAGTGGCGCCTTTTTTTTTTTGGCCAGGCACTATATATTTGCATTGGTTTTGACAAGAAATTTTGAAAAAGTGATTCATTCTACTCCCGGTCTAAAAAGTATGTGTTTTTTTGTGTAGATTGTGGTGAATGCTATTGTGGACACTCTGAAAACGGCATTTCCTCGTTCTGAACCACAAAGCCCCACAGAGGAGAATGAGTCAGAGGTGGATGGAGGGAAAATAAGTGCAGACAAGAAGAACAAGTACTGTATGACTTCATAGATTCAAACAGGCATTGCATATTGGCACTACAGACTAACAATGTCCAGTGTTGGGGATTTACTGTAAAACTTAAAACATCCTAGTTATGTAGTTATATGGTTAATAAGTAACTCTGTTACCTTTCATTGGGTGCAGAGCTGCAGTGAGCTGACAAAGGCTTTTCTCATCATGAATTTACGTTAAATTTTATCTGAATTTATACCCACTGAACTTGAGACAGCACAAATTCAAAATAAGTTAAGTTGTTGTTGACCGCTACAAAGAAGCACCGCCCTTAGCCTATCTGGCAAGGCAAACAGGATTATGAATATAAGAATAGTACTGTCATTTTACTATTTTTCATGCATTTGTTTTGTATTCATAGGTCTCGGCTAAAGTTGTCTAGTAAAAACAATACCTTTATGAATGGCTCTGATGTAAAACCACAAGTTTTGTTCAGCTGTGAGCAAAGTAGCACAGTAAGTAATTTAAATCTGCACTAAAGAGATTTTGTCTACAGTATATTTTAAACCCTGAATGGTGAAATGTACAGTAGCTCTAATATAACTTTGTTCTTTGTTGCCCAGCAAGATCACTAAAAAGTTTTATTTTTATAACATCCTTCTGCTCCGTGCTCTCAAAGATGTTTAACAGGATGTCCTTGGAAGAATTGCAAGGCTTCATTACTGAACAAGAAAAACTGGTCATAAAAGCTGAGACGATGAGGGAGGACAGTCCCGTAGTCAGTGAACTTAGCGGCTGCATGGATGACACTTTGAGTGAAAAATTTATATCTGAACATGGTAAGCGGAGACAAGGTCAGTAACGTCTATCTATACCTTGTGATTTTATTTCCGTTAGTTATTTTATCTGTCCTTTTTTTTACCAGTGTTGTGAGTGCTTTACAGCACTGAACCTTACAGGCCCTGAGTGCTTAAGAACTAAGAAAGTAACATAGTCTACTGTAGTTACTATTCATCAGTTTGTTCCCTTTTACAAAATCTTTGCAGCTCTAATTACAAATTATTGCAGCAACATATGGAAAGCCACAAAAGCTGGATTTTGGTTGAAATGTCAGGGCAGCAACCATCCCAAGCTACGCAATAAGATTTGTTAGTAAAATAGCAGGCCTAAACATTATGGAACCGGTACGCCACGTCGATCTAGATGTTCTAGAAGGTGCAAAAGAACACAGTGATCAACAGTTTCAAAAGCTGTTGTAGGGTCCAGCAGCAGCAAGCCTAATCAAAATGTCATTATGGACTTTTACAGTAGGAGAGTGAACTCAGTGCTGTGAAACCCAGACTAAAATTTGTTAACAAGCTCATTCTGCTGAAAATGTGTGAGCAGTTGATTGTGCACACATTTTTCCAGTACCTTTGAGAGGAATGGAAGTTCTGAGACTGGCCTAAAGTTCTCCAAGGGAAACAGCATCCAAGTGGGGCTTCTTTAAATTGGGGGTTACTATGGCCTTTTTAAAATAAACAGGAACTACACCAAATTGTTTAAATAAATGTTGCTAGGATGGTGTCGAGTGAGCAATATGTGGCTTGAGTTTGTTTCACAATTTTGGAGACAGACAAGGCAGTAAGCCATTGCTGAAGCTATGTCTGACTGCTGAAGGCTGTGCTGAGTGATTAAGACTTAATTATAATTTAATTAGATTAAACAAGTAAATATATTTAAGTAAAATTTAAACTAGTATAATTATATTTTTGCAGGGAAACATCACAGGGGTATTTAAATAAAATGATAAACAGAAAATATTATAATAGTTGATTAGTTATTACATATTAAAATAAATTATTCTATAGCAAAAACATAAGAAACCCCAACATCCACATCCAATAGGTAAGTGATCCAGATGTCATGACTATTCTATGATATTGTTCACCATCATATTTTACAAGACCTGCTGGATATAATAATAACAAATGGCAGAACAAATTACATTAGCCGTATTTTCCAGACTATGGAGCGCACCCAAATTTAAGCCCATTAGATTTTAATAAAAAAATGTTTATTTCATATACAGTACAGGTATAGCACCTGTCTAAAAGCCGCAGGTTTCCAAGTTGTAACATAAGATATTTACACAGAAAAACAAAAGTACAGCAATGTATCACAAAAGTAATTGATCACTATCTTGTCGAGTTAGTCAATTACTGAAGGCAGAAAGAAGAATTTGCTCCGTTGGCTCTGTCAATCACATACAGGTGCATCCTTAAAATAAGTTAAATGAGCTGTACCGTAACACCAGTTGCAAGAGCACACTGAAGATTCTCAATGCCATCGCATAACAGTGAAAAAGAGCGCATATAACACGCAAGCCTCAACAGCTTTCAGTCAGATCTGCATGGTGTAAACATGTCGACCCTGTTCAGCAGCATGAAGCTCATAAGCTGGTAATATTCACAAATTAGCCACACTATAAAAAAGTAGCGGCTTACAGTCTGGGAATTACGGTAAGAAAAGCTGCAACGTGTTCTGATCAAATGAAATGTGAAATGCTTACAACATGCTTCACCAGTATTCAGTATATAATGTTCTTGAAATACAATGTGTGATCTTCGTTTTTTTGTGTCATTGAGTTTTGTGTCTTGCATGTTGTAGGCGCAGCCTCTGAGATGGGACTGGCTGAGGTGGCTCTAAACATCCTGTGTCTTCTGATGAGGGAGCAGTGGAGCTGGCTCTGTACAGAAAACATTCAGAGGACCACCAGACTGCTGTTTGGAACCCTTATTGACAGGTTATGTATTACATTCTTTTTTTTACAGCTGTTTTACAACAACGATTTAAAAACAACTTTAAATAAAAGTCAAGCTCACAGAACACATAATTCCAACTCAGACCGATATCTTCTCAGACCGACATCTTCCACAACTCTGAATGTCGTTAAATACAATTTCTCAATTCATCTGCCCCCGCCAGCTGATCTGTCGTTTGTGAACAATTTGTTCAATATGAACTTATCTTTTATCTGACTCGGGAGGAATCAGTTCTCTCAGTGAATAATTCGTTCATTTTGATGCAGTACCTTCTCTTGCCACATGGCAGCAGCAGGAAACAGAAATTATTCGTTCATGATTCAGGGATTTGTTCTTTTGTCACGTGAGAGCCAGGCCGCTTAGGCTCTGTAGTGAGCAGTAAGCATTACAGTTTGTTCGCAATTCGTTGATATGGATTTTTACGGATCCTTATCTTTTGTTCTTTTGTCACATGACAGCTGTAGTTTAGCTATGGGGCGGTTTGGACTGAGAAACAAGAAAATTAATGATATCTGATATTTGACATTCATTTATTTTTCACCTGACACCCGACATATATGATGGACGTCATAATTAAGTAGTGGTCTTTGATTTTTGTAGATGTGTGTAGTGTTATTGTATATATAATGTAAAGAGTGTTTGTAAATCAATACTCTCAAAAATTATTTCAACATGTTGATTTTGTGTTACTTGCTTTTTGCTTAAAAGTCTTACTAATTGTCAAAATATGTTTTACTTTATCTTGTCCTCTACCAGCCGTCACGTAAAAGGCAGCTTGGGCTACACAGTTTTGTGCATTGTTCCCGATCATCATTCACAGCTCAGGCTCTGTGGCAAGCAACACGTACTTTATAGGTGCTTGTTGCTTGCTTTTTATTATTTATATCTTGTCAGCTAAAGCAAACCAAATTCAGCATATGGTGTTTGAGAACCACGTCCATTTTTACAAAGCCCACTGCGCCACCTGCTGTAAAATGAACAAAATGCATGAATGACTCGAAATGATTCGTTCACTTTACTGTTTGAGAGTTAAAGATTCGCGTCAGTTAAAAGAATCAAACCTCCCATCTCTAGTGAGCGCCGCAGCAGTCTTAGGCCCTGCCCCCAAAGGCTCTGATTGGTTGAGAAGCGTATCTCTGGCCAGTACTAATCTACAGCCTGCTCCTCCGCTGACCCTTCATTTGTTTGAATGTGTATTTAGAGCCAGCAAAGCAACGGACTTTCCAAATATTAATAATAAAAGTAAATTCATTTTCATTGTTGAGAAGATTACCATATTAAATTGTTAACATACCTATTTACATACACACACACCATCATCTAGATACAGGTGTGCGGTTTAACCCTAACAACATGCCCAAGGAAACCCCCACTCCACAGGTCCTCACCATACCCCAAGAACACAGGACCACAAAGTCCTGTAGTGCACTTATCTATCCAATGCCTCCCCATATATAATATAGCAGTTTGTGCCAGAGCTGTTAGCATTGCTGTAGACCAGCCTTGTTTATGTATACTAACTATTAAGTCATTAAGTCTAACTATTGTACTTCTGCAAACTACTGTACTTGTGAAAGTTATGTCATTTTCATTAGGAGTTGAAGTCTAATGTTTTGGCAAATGCTGCAGAATTGTACTGATGGACTGTAATTTGCACCAGGCAATCCTGCACAAATTCATGCTAAGTCAACCAACTTGCTTGACCTTTCAATGTTGAGTAATGACAGAAATTTTTCCGTAAGCTTGACCAACAGTCAAATAGGATAATGGGCATATCTCCTGCAGTACGTGTCCTACTTACATGTCGTCCTACCTAAATGACTACACCTGATAATACTATCAATACATAGTATTGCACTATGACTCAAGAATCTATACAGAGTCACACTCACACACTACATCACCTTAAGAGGCTATTCAAGCAACACCTAATTTTCGGAGCATTTAAAATCCATAAGCCTGCAATTATAATCAAGAGTAGAAAGGGATATTTCATCACATGAAAAAAGGAGCTGGGAATTGTACCACCAGTCCAACTGGTCTACCTCCTGAACTGGTGCCTGCTCCAGTAGTAAATCTTACTCTTTGTGTATAAATAGTCATAATGAATAAAATCCAGCACGTACGTGTGAATGCATGGAATGTACTGTATTGACTTAGTTAAGCTCTAATGTGAAATCACACCAGACTGACTTTCCCTGCTAGACCTCAAGTTTCTCTTGTGTGGGAATGAATGAGGAGTGAGTTCTATTTAAAAGGATTTTAAAAGGAAGGATCATTCTGCTCAGGTCAGGCGTGATGAAAGGTCACAGATAAAACAATTTTTAAAAAGTCTGGTCGTCATTTGTGGCAGTTTGAGTGAGGAATGGTTTTACTGCTACTGCTAAAAATTTATCAAGTGTATAACACCAAACAATGAATGGCTTTTGTACTACTGTTACATGGCTATAGAGTTAAAGTAAAAGTTAAAATTCTAATACATTAAGCCCCTTCTTTTCTTTTATAATTTTACAGTTGTGTTAGAATTAACTAGAAAATAGGTCAAACTGAGGAACACCTTGTCATAACTTACTAAGAAGGTCCAGTAAATGACAAGTCAACAATCATATATTGACACCAAAACAAGGTCAGCCAACACAAGTGTCCACACATTAATTGATGACTTTTTTTATATACGTTCATATTGTGTCTTCAGGTCATAAAGATTTTTGATTTAATTTTAAATGTGTTTAGTTAAGTTTATGTGCTTCTTTTTGACTAAATATTTGCCCACTTTGGTTGTAGTATTTAAACATAACACCATAACCTAGACATTTGTTTTGTACTAACTTTAAACTACTGTGTGTGTTTGTGAATTTCAGATGGCTAGATGTGAATGTAGCCAACCTGACATGTACCAGGTACTGGGTGGTGTACCTGCAGGTTATCCAGGAGGCTGTATGGCCAGGTGGAGTTCTACGAATGAAACCTCAATTAGAACGAAGCCAGCAACAGAAGGATGCCACCAGACAACATGCTTTACATTGTCTGATGAGATTCCTACCAGGTACAAACTATAAGATATAAACTTAAATGCAATAAAAATAAAATTTATCATTTTACGTAAATTAAATTTGTATTTTTGTCAGGAGGATAAAGTTTATTCACATAAAAAGGGCATCACCTCTTTGAGGCAAATGTTGACAAAATTGTACTCGATACTGTGTGCGCACTGTTTCAGAATTCTGTGTCATTCAATTATATAAAGTCCATTTACAAAGAGGAATTATTTAACCAAATTATTTTATTCTTCCAAATGTCAGTCTAAAACGTTAGCTAGCTCAGCTTAGAAAAGTAGCGGAGAGATATACACTCAGCAAATGTCTAATGTTATATATGGTCTTTTGTCCAGATTTAGTGTTGGATATGTTGGGCTCAGATAACTACAAACGCAGCTGGCAGACTGTGTTGGAGTCACTTCAAAACCCCTATATTAACAGGTGAAATTAGTTCAAACTGCACTTTTGCTAATGAGTTTTTTTTGTTAATAATGTTTTATGTCTATGAGTACCAAAAAGCCAACACCCTTTTTGTTGATGCACAGGATGTGTTACATCTTAATGACATGTAGGTGGCAATCAGTTTACACACAGCAGGTCGGGCCTAGTCCTACTACTACACGCATGCATTGACGTACCAAGGATTTATGTTGGGTGTTTATGTATGCAGTAATTAACAGATGTCAGAATATGGATAAATTATGGCCAATTAAAATAAGGGGCATTAAGAGGTGAATATATGTAGGTAAACATTTTATATGGGCTTGACTTAGACGCCCATGATACCCATGTGATTTTTGTTGTGGAGATCTTGGGGTTCTTGAGGAGGTGTAGGAGGAGGACTTGAGGAGGTGTAGTGGTTAGCATGCATGCTTGCAAAGTTTTTGTTCTAGGCTCAAGTCTCAGTAAAGAGATTTCAAACATTGATTTTTAAAAGTCAGAATTCAAATCACTCCACCATGTTGTAAATGCGCGTTTGAAAGACGTTAATCTACAACATAACTGTCTTGTTTAGAGTTATCTTTCTCCTTCTATTAGTACAATTACAATCTTGAAGTCTGTCTGTATGCAACCAATTTATTTATATATAATAATCCATCCAGTATATATAATATCCATCCAGTGAACACAGACACACACACACACACACACACATATATAAATGAACCAGCTGCTAAGGGATGGGACTCACCCTGAATGGCTAACCGAAGGGCGAACGATCCTGATAATGAAGGATCCCTCAAAGGGTACAGTCCCATCCAACTACCGGCCAATAACCTGTCTCTCCACAACATGGAAAGCCGTAGTGGTGGATGTGGCAATACCAAGCGATGGCAACATCAGGAAAAAGGAACATGAGAAGCCTCTTTGCACAGTCTACACCTTGGGTCTTGTCTGGTGTGGTAGATCTGGGCCTCTATGGCTCTGGTGCTCAGGGCCTGCTCCTGCGCAGCCAGGATGAGTGCCTCTGTGCTGTCCTTCAGCCCAGCCCTTTCAAGCCATTGGTAGGATTTGTTGAGATCAGCCACTTCAGTTATGTTCCGGTGGTACATCCCGTGCAAGGGCTTGTCCTCCCATGATGGTCCCTCTTCCAGCATCTCATCCTCTGTTCTCCACTGCCTGAGACATTCACTCAGCACGTCATCTGTCGGGGCCTTATCCTTGACGTACTTATGGATCTTGGATGTTTCATCCTGGATAGTGGCTCTCACGCTCACTAGTCCTCGGCCTCTTTGCTTGCGGCTAGCGTACAGTCTCAGGGCGCTGGATTTGGGGTGGAACCCTCCATGCATGGTGAGGAGCTTTCGTGTCTTAACATCTGTGGTCTGTATCTCTTCCTTTGGCCACCTTATTATTCCCGCAGGGTATCTGATCACTGGCAGGGCGTAGCTATTTATTGCCCGGGATTTGTTCTTGCCATTGAGCTGGCTTCTTAGGACTTGCCTTACTCGTTGGAGGCATTTGGCTGTTGCTGCATTCCTTGTTGCCTGTTCAAGGTTGCCGTTTGCCTGTGGTATTCCAAGGTACTTGTAATTGTCCTCAATGTCTGCTATTGTTCCTTCTGGGAGGGAGACCCCTTCTGTGTGGATTACCTTGCCTCTCCTTGTCACCATCCTCCCACATTTCTCGAGTCTGAATGACATCCCGATGTCCGAGCTAGATCCTGGTGGTGTGGATCAGCGAGTCGATGTCTCGCTCACTCTTGGCGTACAGCTTGATGTCATCCATGTAGAGGAGGTGACTTATGGTGGCCCCGTTCCGGAGTCGGTATCCATAGCCAGTCTTGTTTATTATTTGGCTGAGGGGGTTCAGACCTACGCAGAACAGCAGTGGGGACAGTGCATCTCCTTGGTATATGCCACATTTGATGGATACTTGGGCAAGTGGCTTCCCATTGGCTTCAAGGGTGGTTCTCCACAACCTCATCGAGTTTGCAATGAAGGCCCTTAGAGTTCTGTTGATGTTGTACAACTCCAAGCATTCAGTAATCTATGTGTGTGGCATTGAGTCATAGGCTTTCTTTTAGTCGATCCAGGCTGTGCACAGGTTGGTGTGTCACACTCTGCAGTCTTGGGCGACTGTTCTGTCTACCAGGAGTTGGTGTTTGGCTCCTCTGGTATCCTTACCAATGCCCTTCTGTGCTTCGCTCATGTATTGGCTCATGTGCCCACTTATCTTAGCTGCGATGATGCCTGACATGAGCTTCCATGTTGTGGAGAGACAGGTTTTTGGCCGGTAGTTGGATGGGACTGTACCCTTTGAGGGATCCTTCATTATCAGGATCGTTCGCCCTTCGGTTAGCCATTCAGGGTGAGTCCCATACCTTAGCAGCTGGTTCATTTGTGCTGCCAGGCGCTCATGGATTGCAGTGAGCTTCTTTAGCCAGTAGGCGTGGATCATGTCAGGGCCAGGTGCTGTCCAGTTTTTCATACCTGAGACTCTTTGTTGGATGTCTGCCACTGTGATAGTCACTGGATTCTGTTCAGGGAGGTTGCTGTGATCTTCCCTCAGATCCACCAGCCACTGTGCATCGTTGTTGTGTGATGCCTCCCTCTCCCATATCCCTTTCCAGTACTGTTCAGTTTCCAGCCTTGGTGGGTCTGCTCTGTTGTTATTACCCTGCCATTGAGAGTACACTTTCGCGGGTTGTGTTGCGAACAGCCGGTTTATTCGTCTGGCTTCGTTGTCTCTGGTGTATCTCTTTAGGCGGCTGGCCAAGGCTTGTAGCCTTTGCTTGGCAGTTTCGAGTGCTTCAGGTATGGTCATCTGGCTGTACCTCTTGGGCATCGGTCTTTTCATTGCACCTCTCTGGGCCTCTGTCATTTGGCTCACTTCCCTCCGAGCTGCCTTGATTTTTGCCTCCAACCTTCGTTTCCATGGTGGGTATTGTTTCTAATGGCTCCCATGGTTGCTCTTATAGCCAAGCACCTATAGGATCACTGATGCTGAAGCGTATATCAGCTCATTGGTTTCTGTGATTGTTGTGGTAGGGATCGCTCTCAATGCTGCATTCACATCTTCCATGAGACTTTCTGATGGTACTTCACTTGTTGTAGTGGGGTTCCGGGTTGCCTGTTCAATCTCGCCATTCGTGCCCAATTTCCGGTTGGGGAGATGGTAAAACCTCCCCTCTGACCTAGCGTCCTGGCTCCCCCTTGCTGTAGCATTTGTGTTGTATCTCGTCAATCTCAAGTTGTGATAGCAGTTGCCGCTTGTATTGAGCAGTGGGTAGCCAATTACAGTGCTAGTGTCTTGCTAAAGGAAGCTTGGGGCTCAAACCGCTACCAGGCTACTAAATAATTATAAGGTTTTTTTTTTTACCCAATACTGATCAGGTCAAAACATGATATAAACAAGAGATGGCTAACCCTGATGCTCTATCCTTGCATTTAATAGCTTGACTATACACACCTGAATGAGGTATTCAGCAATGGTTAGGGCATTAAATATTGGAAGTAGATAGCCAATCCTAATCTAAACCATTAGCAGATTCCAGCTTCTAATTGTCTGAACATTCCTTATCTCCGCAATCAACAGTGGGTGGGGTATACGAGTAGAGTAGAGGTCCCCAAAGATTAATAGACTATGATTGAAGCCTTCCTCCGTTTTTTGATTCAGTACCTATATGATACATTTGGCTCAATAAACAGTTTTAAGCTTTGGTGTGTTTGGGATGAATGTGTAATGTGTTTTGTAAATTTTTGGGGAAGTAGTGATGCTGTTTAGTAGTAAAATATTGCTTATAATACTCATTTCTAATCTTTCCTAGGTTTCAATAAAAGTCACAGACTATGTTTCTGCTTCTGTTCTCTTAGACACCTAATCTACTGTATATTTGACCTCCTGCTGGAGTTCATTGTTCCTGAAATACCTGAAGTGAACTTCCAGAGGAACCTACTGCAGACCCTGTCCAAAAATCCAGAGAATACGCTGGCATAAAAATACAACCCAGAGACCCACCAGATTTACTTTTAATCCATTTCTGAAATGCAGTGTGACATGATGGCTCGTCCTGTTCCACTGCTTTTTTTCACTGAAAGTGTAAGTAAATGCTTGTGCTTTTATGTTTGTTTTAAAACTGTGAAACTGATTACGCTCTGTCTTTCCCTACTTTATAATGTTTCATGCAGCTATGTACTACCTTTTTCTTACCTAGAACTTACATAGTAGTTCCACGTCTAAATTCAATTAACTGCAATTTATTGCCTACAGTAAGTAGTAAGATGACTAGGATCACCCAAAAGAAAAAAATCTTTTGTAGTGTTTGGTCATTATTAACAATGATGTTGAGTACTGCAACTCCTCTCATCAGTCCTTTTCATTGTACACACTGTCAGAAGTGAACACAGTTCACTTTATACAAATAAATGTAATATCTTGTTAAATACAGTACAATTCAGTTCAAAACACTGCCAAAGTAATTAATTAATAAAAACATGTTTATTTGACATTATTGTACAGTTCATGCCTTTGTTAGTATTCAGTCTATCAAATTAGTAAGAAAGCAGTACAATTTTTTCATTCCATTGATTTGCACCTGTGTACACTGGACACTGGGTTAGTGGTGCCATCCGCCTTTTAAATTAGTTTCCTTTACATTGTAACAACATGTGATTCATCTTATATATTTGCTTGGAATACAAATTATTAGGATTATCTCCTTGTAAGAAATAATTTTCCACATCTGACTGCAGTTACAAACATCAACAGAGCAGTTTCTCCTGTTCCCAACTCACAACTACAGTAATTGAAAGCAATTTTAACAACCTGCCACAGTATGCAGGGGGACTTTCTTAGTAGAAGGAGGACTTTTACAGTTGCTGGTCATGTAATTGAAATATCATCAAAAAGCTCATTTATTTTACTAATTCCATTCAAAAAGTGAAACTTGTATGTTATATTCATTAATTACAAACAGACTGATATATTTCAAATATTTATTTCTTTTAATTGTGATAATTATAACTGACATGAAAACCCCAAATTCAGTATTTTAGAAAATTTGAATATTACTTAATACCAATACAAAGAAAGGATTTTTAGAAATCTTGGCCAATTGAAAAGTATGAACATGAAAAGCACGTACACCACTGCAGCAATGCAGCGACCCAGGTCGCAAGCCAGGTTGCTCTGATAGTGGCCTTTGGGTCTGGCATATCGCCTCTTCCTCTTCACAATACTCTATAGATTTTCTATGGGGTTATGGTCAAGCAAATTTGGTGGCCAATTATACACAGGGATACCATAGTCCAGGTACTGGTAGCAGGTACTTTGTGTGCCGGTGGAAAATGAAATCTGCATCTCCATAAAGTTGGTCAGCAGCAGAAGGCATAACATGCTCTAAAACTTCCTGGTATACAGCTGTGTTGACCTTGGACCCCAGAAAACCCAGTGGACATGGCACCCCAAACCATCACAGACTGTCGAAACTTTACATTGGACCTTAAGCAAAGTGGATTTGGTGCCTCTCTTCTCTTCCTCCAGACTCTGGGACCCTGATTTCCAAAGAACATTCATCAGAGAACATAACTCAGCAGCAGTCCAGTCCTTTTTGTCTTTAGCCCAGACAAAACGCTTCTGACGCTGTCTATTGTTCAAGAGCAGCTTGACACAAGGAATGTGACAGCTGAAACCCATGTCTTTTTTTTCTTTTTTTTTTTTTGTCCTGGCCAGCAGTTCAGCAAGCAGCATGTATTAGGCTGAATGCCATATTGTGATGGATAGTTTTGCTTTTACAAGAGAAGTATATAAGAAATATATATACTCTTCTTGATTAATGGTTTATTTTTGGTTTTATTTAGTCTATCCTAAGTATGTGTGATGTCGCTGTGTTGGTGGACAAGTAAGTTTGTGCGTGTGTGTGCGGAGGGGGGGTGTGCAACCAGATTCTGGAACCAACATATCAATTAAGCAAACAATAGGCACAGGATAAATAAGAGTGATGGGAGGATCTCGCCGGCTACACCCAGCTAAACGAGTGGAGGGAAGAAACCCAGAAGCCAGGGAGTCCACACACCTTCAGTTACAGGAGGGTAGGTGTTGCGACCCAAGCCGCCCACACAGATCCTCCCAGGCAGAGCTGCAGCAGCCACAGAGACAGCACCCAAGATCAGAGTGGACCACTGTGGGTCAATGCGGTCAGCCCAAGAGAGCAAAGCCCAATGACCTACGGCCCATATGGAGCCCCCGGGCCCGCAACACAAGGCTGGCAATTGATAAGGGTCTGCAGAAAAGACTACCCATGCAGCGAATCCATGTACACTGAGCGGAAAACGGATCCCCCACACATCATTCGCACTACACGCATACACAAGCACAAATGATGCAATTCTAGGGTATAACCAAAAGTTGGAGCTTTGATCACAAAAGCTTAGTGTCTGACCTGTGTAATCACCTAATCCTAATCACCTAATGAAATCGCTAATTTCTCATTGTATATATTTAGCATAACATTAGTAGCCTCCTTCCAGGCAGAACGGCCAATATACAAACCTGGTCATACTGTTTTTTCACCAGCCTCTTCTCCCAATGAGAAGAGTCCTGCAGTGTTACTGTTATCTGATTTGATTTTGATTCAAAATGAAATAAATTTAGATTTTAAGGATACATTTGTGATACATGACACAAATGAAATGGCAACTCATTAATGAACTAATTTGAAATAATATTTAACCTAAAGAACAATTTAGAATCATCATTTGAGTAATATTACATGCTTTATACTGTATGTGACTAGGTACAGTATGAGGTATAAACATTCAGAGACAGCCATATCCTCGAGGGGTCCAGTAGACAGAGCCATCAAAGTGAAGGCTCTTTCTATAAATTTGTATTTTTTTGTCATTTGTAATAAATTTAAACATATATTTTTCCAGAACATGTGATTAGTAGCTTCCCATTTAGAGATCGGAAGGCTCGCTATGTCATCAACATTGGAAATTTAAATATAGATTTTTGATATTGTCCTTTGCACTGAGATGTCAATAAATTGTTCTGTTGCTGGTGGTGATTGCATTTGGATAGGAGTATTCTTAGTTTTGCATCAAGTATTGACATTAGTTGTTAATATTCTAAGAAATTGGCATTAGTGATTTCTGTCATAATCTGTGGTTTGTGTGTGCGCTCTCATGTTATGGACTAAACTGGTTCGGTGATGACTGCATCAGCTGTCGGCTCCTCATCTGCTCTCGTATGTGGCTCATCTTTCATTTCCGGTTCCGGCTCCTCGCCTGCCTGACTGGTGGTCTCGTCCTCTGCGCCTCCTGACACATTGGCGGTGCTGCCTCCTTTGTCGTCGGCCACCTCGACCCTCCTGCCTCCGGGACAGCTCCCCGCCTGGAGGATGTCGTCGCTCCCTGTGGGGCTCTGGAGGTGGCTTGTTTCAACGCCGACCTCACAGAATCCACCATTCACTAGGTGTGCCTTTTTGGCCCAGTGGCTGCTGGGCCGAGACTTTCCTCGCCATCGCCCTTCTTAAAGGGGGGGAGGATTTAAGATTTAGACTTTGTGTGTGCTCTTTCATGTTGTGGACTGAACTTGTGGACTCTTATTGATTAGTTTTGCCTTGTCTTGCTTTGTGTTTGTTGTGGCCCTCCGCCAGTTCTCCTTCCGTCCACCCTGTTGGCGTCTGTGCCATGTTTTTACTTCATGATCCACCACCTGTCTCTCATCCCGTAATCTATTCAGTGTATTTAGTCACCAATCGTTACCTCAGTCGTCGGCTAGATTGTCGTGTGTTCATCACCACCTTCCAGCGTTGTTCATAGTCCTGATCTTTTGTAAGTTGCCAAGTCTTGTGCCAAGTCTGTGGAATGTCCCTGTCTGTACCGTAGCCGTCTGCTGGATAGATCTGTTGCCAGCCCTGCTAACGTTTTTTGTACCCCGCTTTGCCTGCTTCTTATCTGTACCTCCGCTTACCGTCCATCTGTGTACCCACCTCCGCCTGTGAACTGACCAAGAGATATGATTAAACCTGATTCGTACGTATGTGGGTCCGCCATATTCGCTATCCGTGACAATTTCATATCGAGACACAAATTTTTTTAAAGAGGTAAACTTGTCTCTTGTGAAAACATGTTTCAGATGTGTTATTCTTTTTGATATTTCAAATTGGAAAATGTGTGCCTTTTTGTTTTTTATGATGTCTGGATTGTTCCAGAGAGTTGTGTTTTGGCAAAGAGTAAGCGAAGATACAGTAATTTTAAGAAAATCCCACAATCCTACTTGCATACAGTACGTCTGGGCGTAGTGGTTCTTGAAGCTCTGACTCCAGCTGCAGTCTACTCTTTGTGAATTTCCCCTACATCTTTGAATGGATTTTATTTCAAAGTCATCTCCAGGGTGTGGTTATGCCTAGCCCTTGTCCACTTTTTTCTACCATACTTTTTCCTTCCCTTCGCATCTATATCGTTTGTGTCTTGCTCTTCTTGTGCAAGGTGTCAGCTGTCTTCCCAATGATTGTGTGGCCTGCAGAACCAGAGAGAGACCATATAAAGGCAAGTGTTTTGAATTAAATAGCTGAATGTGGCACCAGATGTCTTCAATATTGAACCCTTTTTATAATATTCAAATTTTCTGAGATATAGAATTTGGGGTTTTCATTAATTGTAATGATTATAACCGAAAAGTAAAGAAATAAACATTTGAAATCAACTATTTGATGATATTCAAATTATATGACCACACCTCTACATGTTGGCCAGTCATCATAGAGTAGGAAGGGACAAAGAGGGGGATTGTCCTTCCCACACGCTGTGGTATACAAAGCATAATAACACAAATTGGGAGAAGAAGAGAGTTACACAAGTGCATGAAGTGAGGAAATTAGCTACATAATCAGCTGCACCTGTTGCATGCTGTAGGACTGCTTTTGTGGGAACACAAATATGTGTCCACACACTAGAACTGTGGACAAGGACACATGCAAACACACACAGATCCAAAGGTTGATGGGGACATGCCAATGTGATTGCCCAGCCTCTCTGGAGATCACTAAGGTCATGAGTTAGTTACATGTATGCCTTGTCATTATCACTGCTGTCACATCTTTCCAGAAACACAGTGACTTTCCATCTCTAATGCAAAATGGTTCATATAATCATGATGTCATCTTACGATGTGTCATTGAACATGTGGAAAGCATAAGGTTTTAAGTTGTGCTGTGTTCCAGTTTCAGCATATGCATGACTTTGTTTAAGTATACATTCCCAGGTTTTGCCTATACTGAAGCTTTGTTGAATAGGCTTAAGCCAAATATCAACAAGCCAGTAGAGTGATTTTGATGACAATGTCTTCAAATGTTTTTCATGCTGTGGATAATGCAGGACAGCGCTTTCCTGTATTATCCCTATTTCCCTATTATTCCAATTATTTCATTGGTCACTGGTATAAGAAAAACCTCTTTATGAGCATGTGACGAAAATAAGCCAATAATCATATTTGTATCAGATTATATTTTATGATCAGATAGAAAACAACAAAGGAAAGGAGAGGAGAAATAAAAAGATTGTCACAATAAAGTAGTTACGCAATTGTAGTCTCAGCATCATCGTGGTCATCATCAGAGAAACCAAGATCACCAGTCATTAAGTGAATTAGTGTCGGGGTTTCTGAATATAGTGCATTGTGTCATTTGATTCGAGAGAGCTGCTAAGGTTGCACACATGATGAGACCTCTAACCAGTGGGTTAACACAATAACCAAGCAAAAAAATCATAGCCATCACAAAGATAAAGGAAACAGCTGCGGTTATGAGAACAGATTTCCATTTTCCAAACATTTTGTCTAGCTAATTCCAAGGGGAAGTATTTATACCAGAGTTAGCAGCCCATTCGTCCCTGAGGCTCTGAAGGCCGTGGAGCGCCTTTGCCACAGTACCATTAGAATCAGTGTTATTATTAGGTACACCATATTTCTCCGAACATAACACAAATGCCTCGTTTCTCTGCCAACAACGCCCATTTGATTCTGCAATGCCATCTGGAATGTAGGAGCCAATTGCTTAAATGCTTTTGCTGCGCTTAGGGCAAGAGATGTATTCCCCCTGTGATGAACCTCACCTGGATATAGGTGCCAGTCCAGTTAGATGGTAAATTAGGCCTGGGATGGTCCCTGCAAAGCCACCACACATCAGACAAAACCTTTTCCTGTCGGGCTAAGAGGGTGGAGGACGGAGCAACATAAGAGGCATTACCTATATAATATGTGTAAGAGGGTAAAGGCACAGCATCAGAATCAGTTTCAACAGCAAACGGGGTCAAGCCTATGTGCTTTCTAGATGTCCCACATTACATGATAATTGGGAAAATGATTTCTAGATGTCCCACATTACATGATAATTGGGAAAATGATCTACGTCTACTCCTCCACCGAAACTAGAAGTGAAACACTCAAATAGGCACGTACAGTAGCACATACGGTGTAATACAAGGGAGCGTCAGGCTCCTTCTCCATCATCTTGATGCCACCTACCTCAATTCTCTTGTGTGTTATTGGATTGTACATCTCCATCCCACTGCTTAAAGTGTGTTCAGCTTGCATGTGGCAAGTTTGATTGCATCTTGGAACACTAGGGTCTGCAGTATACCTACAACCAGTGTCTCGATTCTTTAACTGTTTTTCGTTGTAACATTCACTGCTATTGAAAGGAATTGGCACATCTATAAGATCGGGTCTAGCGACTGCACCACCTACGCATGAGTGGTTTGTGAGGGACTTAGAGGTGTACTTGATGTATGCGTGCCATAAGTTTCCGGTAGGGCCCAGCTTCATGTAATCTTGGGCAAGCTGCCATGCTTTTGCATCTCTAATTTCATGTTTAGGTCTGTGTCGAAAAGGAGTATAGTGGGCTGACCTAAATGCCAGAGTGACAACACACATTGCTGCTATGGCTGACACAGCCAACATATGCTTTCTGTGCAGTCAGAAATGTTCAGAAATTTCCTTACTTCGTCTAGGGCTTGGTTCGCAAAATGTGAGCCGTTGTCACTGCTGATTTTAACTGGAATAGAAGGAGAAGCCGGGAAGCTGCGTTCGCGGCTGCATCTGCGCTCACGTTCCCAGCTGCAATGGGGTCAGTGCCCCCTGTGTGTGCAGGGCACTTACAAAGAGCAATAGCTGTAGGTAACAGAATAGCGTCCAGCAAATCAGCAACCTTATCATGATGTGAGATAAGTTTGCCATGAGACTTCAAAAGTCATGTGTGATGCCAAAAGCATCTCTGAAGTCTGTGTACATGGTCACAGACTATTATTCTGCTAGTTTACAGGCTTCAGTCAATGCAATCAACTCTGCAGCTTGAGCAGAGTGGAGGCTTGGTAAAGCACCAGACTTCAAGACGACATGAGAAGTGCTGACTGCATAACCAACCTGAGATTTTCCAGTACCAGGGTCCCCAGAGGCGGAGCCATCAACAAAAAGGACAAGATCAGAGTTAGTTATTGGCACTTCAGACAGATCTGGGCGTGGAGTGCAAACCTGGTCCAGAACGAAAACACAGTGATGAGGCTCCCCATCGTCAGGGACTGGAAGAAGAGTGGCTGGATTTAGCACATTGCACCTCTTGACAGTAATGTTTGGCATGTCAAACAAGATGGTGCTGTATCTAAGCCATTGGGCTGTGGAAAGATGTAATGTTTTTTGTTCCAAAAGGATCAAAGACACAGCATGAGGAACCAACAAGGTGACGCCAGAGTAGCCCACATGTCACATAAAGCCAGCACAGCTTTCTCTACTGCAGCCACTGCTTGGGGACACAGTGGAAGTCCAGCAGCGACTGGGTCAAGCTTAGCAGAAAAATACGCTATGGGGGGGAATGCCCCCCGTGATCCTGTAGAAGAACAGAGGTCATACAACCTGATTTTTCATCCACTGTCTGGGTGAAGGGTCGCGTAGGGTCAGGCAGAACCAAAGTTGGAGCAGACTGAAGAGCAAGTTTGAGCTTGGTGAACGCCGGTTTGGTGTCAGATGTCCACGAGGCGAAAGGTGGACGTGGAAGGTCTTTGCATCAGAGCTCTGAGTGGCACTTCTAAAAAGGCACAGTTAGGAATAAAGTTCCTACAATAGACGAGTTTTGAATTACTGAATCGGCGGCAATGACATGACCTAGGAAGGTGACCTTAGTTTGAACAAACTGTAATTTGGACAGGCTCGCTTTATGGCCTGTGGCATGCAAGTGTTGCAGCAGCTTGATCATGTCTGCTGTGCGAGCTTCCTGATCCTCACTACAGATCATCAGGTCTTCAATGTACTGTAGTAGTGCGGTGCCTGAAGACAAAACAAGATCATCCAAGCTGTCTTTTATTGCCATATTGTAGAGAGAGAGAGTTAAAGACCGGTGTTGTTCCTTTAACAGCTTCTCTCTTTAAAGGATATTGCTGTTTGCATGACCGGTAGTCAGATTTAGGTGTGATGACCACTGGTTCACATCCTTGGATCAGACCTACATGTTATTTGTGTGGCCCACAAGGAAGCAGGAACTTCCTGTAAGGCTCAATACTGTGTCAGAGAAATGTTGTACCAAATGCACTGCCCGCTGCACATGAAAGGTAGACTGAAAAAGTTTCTTATAAGCATGCAGGGTATGTGAACACATCACATTTGGGTCTGAAGGCACCTTTCAGTCTCCAACCCATGTAGTTTAGAGGTGGATAACAAGCGTCCTCACTGCAGCAGTGAATTCATCATTTAGGTTATTTGTCCAGTTTTTGTGTTTGAAAGCATGTGTCACATCAGGCAATTGTCTGTCAGTTTTTGATATTTGCAAGCTGAAAGACGCTTGGCCAGGATGAGGTGAGGTAAGGTGGCTCAGAAATCCTACATTCATTCCGGGAGTTGGTGCAGCATTTACGCTGTCATCCACATTCTCTGACTGCTCTTATCCTGATGTTGCAGCTCCTGGTGACAAAGGTTGGTCAAGCTGTTGATTAGGCAGTTGCTGTTGGTCAGGCTGTTGATGTGGGGCAGGCAGTTGATGTTGGTCAGGCGCTCCACCCTGTTTGGCTCTCCTGCTGATGGGAGTGGGAGCTGTTATGGAGCTGTTACAGGTGGTGATTGGTTTAGGACCATTCCAAAAGACTGTGACTGTGTTGATCGATTCAGGAGCTGACGCTAACTTCATCACGGAGGCCCTAGCCAAGGAGCTTCACATAACCTCTGAAGCAGTAGGGCAGGCTTTACAGGTCAGATCACTGAATCAAACATTTTTCCCTACATCCCTGTACCTGTATTTCTGTCAAGGGGGAATCACCAGGAAAAGATCTCATTTCATAACGCTGACATTGCTGAACCACCATTATTGGGTAACAGGGAAGGTTCTGAGGTGGAGCACAGCCTGCCACGCCTCCTGCCTTCTCTCCGCTCGCCCCTCATAGGCGGTCTATTAATAGGAAAACTGCTATCCAGACCTCTCCAGGGTTCCCCAAGCATATCACGACCTCAAAGAAGTCTTCAACAAGGCCAAGGCGGTCGCCCTCCCACAAAATCGACCTTACGACTGTGCAATCGACCTTCTACCTGAACACACCCCCCCAGGGGCCGTTTGTTTCCACTGTACGGTCCAGAGAAGGAGGCGAAGGAATCCTACATCCAGGAGTCCTTATCTGCAGGTATCATCAAGCTGTCGACCTCACCTGCAGGGGCAGGTTTCATTTTGTCGATAAAAAGGATGGGGGGGTAAGACCGTGCATAGATTACAGGGGCCTTAATGCTATTACAGTAAAGAATAGATATCCTCTGCCTTTGATCGCCACAGCTCTTGAACTGTTGAAAAATATTTACCAAGTTAGACCTGCGTAATGCCTACCACCTAGTGCGCATTAAAGAGGGGGACAAGTGGAAAACTGCTTTTAACACACCCACAGGTCATTTTGAATATCTCGTCATGCCATTTGGCCTAACGAATGCCTCAGCAGTTTTCCAAAACATGGTTAATGATGTCTTAGGGGATATGTTGAATAAGTTTGTTTTTGTATACTGTACCTCAACGATATTCTCATTTTCTCAAAGTCTAAAGCCGAGCACTTCCAGCATGTCCGAGCGGTTCTTCAGCATCTCCTCTAGAACCAGCTCTATGTAAAGCTGAGAAGTATGAGTATCAAGTGTACACGACTTCCTTTCTGGGTTTTGTTATTACTTCAGAAAGGATTACCATGGACCCTTATAAAGGGCAAGCCGTTAGAGAATGGCCGGTGCCCACAGACAGGAAGCAACTACAACGGTTCCTGGGGTTTGCAAATTTCTCTAGGAAGTTCATTAAAGGCTAGTCGGGGTAGTGGCACCACTACACAGGTTGACGTCATCTAAGACCAAGTTCTTGTGGACCCCAGAAGCCAGGGACACATTCGAAGAATTGAAGACTTTGTTTACTACTGCTACTATTCTTGCACTCCCCGACCCAAATCTACCATTTGTCGCCGAGGTTAAAAAGGTAACGGACTGTGGGGTGGGAGCAGTACTATTCCACCATTCGCCTTTGGATACAAAAATTCACCCATGCGCTTTCTTCTCCAAAAAACTACCCCCCCCCCGAATGAAACTATGATGTGGGCAACCGGGAGCGGCTGGTGGTCAAGCTGGCCCTGGAGCAGACACTGGCTAGAGGGTTCAACCCACCCCTTCACTATTCTAACAGACCATAAAAACTTGGAGTACCTCAAGTCTGCCAAACACTGAATTCCCGCCAGGCTAGGTGGTCGATCTTTTTTGAGCGTTCTGCTTTCACCCTGTCTTTCAGACCTGGTACTCTGAATATTAAGGCAGATGCTCTGTCTTATATTCATGCCCCCTCTGACCCTCTGGATAGGTCAAAGTTTATCCCCCCTGGCTCAGTTAGGTTGGTGCACGCGCCGGTTTGGAGGAGGGTGTCATCGGCACAAATCAAGGTACCATCAGCACCTTCAAGTTGTCCTGATCGCTGTCTCTTTGTCCCTGCAGAACTCAGGTCACGGGTCTTGCAGGTCTGTCACGACTTCCACCTCACTGTGCATCTGGGGGCAGCACGTACTGTACGAGCGTCGCTCCAACATTTCTGGTGGCCTACAGTGCGAAAGGATATGCGAGAGTATGTTGCAGCTCATCCCGCGTGCTCCAGGTCGAAGGGTGGCCACCTGGCTCCAGCAGGGCGCCTTCAACCCCTGCCCGTTCCCAAACGCCCATGGTCTTATTTATCCATGGACTTCGTCACTGGGCTGCCTCCTTTCAACGGAACATGGTGGTTCTCACTGTTATGGATAGGTTTTCAAAAATTGTCACTTTTGTCACAATGGCACAATGGTGGAAGGACCCAAATACACAGCGTGGCTTGGATAAACAAGTGTTTTAATAAGAACGTAGTTAGGCAGGCAATGGTCATACACAGGTTGGCAAAAACAAGTTCCGACAAGGTGTAGGAAAAGACGTGGTCAAAAAACAGGCACAGGTCAAAAACACTAGACTGGGCTATCAGAGACTGGACTAGAATCAAGACGGTTTGACCAAACAGGGTCATGCACTGGAACTGGAGACTCGACAATGCTGGAATGCTGGTCATGGAATGAATTCAGACAATCTGGCAAGGTAACAAGGCTAAGGGTGGTGCTTAAGTACTGGGCTGATGATGGCTAGATAGGTTGCAGGTGAGTTAATGAAAGAAGAAGTCAAGGTGGCTAAAACTAACAGTGACTGGAAAGAGGAAGTACTGGGAACATAAAACCGGAAATGAACAAAACAGTTTAATGTAATGTAAATAACTGAGGTTGTGACAGAACCCCCTCGTCTAGGACGGATTCCTAGACGACCCAGCGAGGTGCGGGTGAGCTTGGTGGAACTCTTGGATAAGGCCGGGATCCGAAATGTCCCAGGTGGGGATCCATGATCGTTCCTCAGGTCCGTATCCCTCCCAGTCCACAAGGTACTGAAGTCCGCGGCCTCAGCGGCGACTGTTTAGCAGGGAATGGACGGTTTAGACTGGCTCGCCGTCGACTAGGCAAGGTGGAGGTGGTAGTGGAGTGGGCGGTACCAGTGGGCTTGACAGGAACGGTTTGATTCGGCTTACGTGGAAGGTAGGGTGAATCCTGATGGTCCTGGGTAGAGTGAGTCTGACCGATGCTGGATTAATAATGCGTTCAGTGGAAATTGGTTCAATGAATCTCTGTGACAGCTTACGTGACCGAGTCTTGATTGGCAGGTCCCGAGTAGATAACCAGACACGCTGGCCGACGGTGTAGGTAGGTGCTTGGGATCGATGTTGATCTGCCGATCTCTTATAGCGAGCCTGGGATTGCATCATGGCTCTCCTGGCTTGGGCCCAAGTGCGCTGGCAGCGTCTAAGCAAGGCATGAGCTGAGGGAATGATTATCTCTTTCTCCAGGGATGGAAAAAGAGATGGTTGGTAGCCGTACGCACACTGGAAGGGTGACATGCCGGTGGATGTGCATGGTAACGTACTGTGTGCATACTCTACCCAGATGAGCTGCTGGGACCACGTCGATGGGTTGGTTGATGCTAGGAGACGGAGACTGGTCCCAAGTTGTTGATTCGTTCGTTCGGTCTGACCATTGGACTCAGGGTGATACCCGGAGGTCAGGCTGACCTGGGCCCCCAACAGATTGCAGAACTCATTCCAGAAACGTGACACGAACTGTGGACCTCGGTCAGACACGACATCTTTCGGGAACCCATGTAGCCGGAAAACATGCTCCAGGACTGCTTGGGCTGTGGGACACTTCGGAAGGGGTACAAAGTGGGTAAGTCTGGAAAATCGGTCAATTACCGTAAGCACGACGGTGTTGCCTCTGGATTGTGGAAGTCCGGTCACGAAATCCAGGGCAATGTGGGACCAAGGAGGATGCGGAACGGGAAGAGGCTGGAGGAACCCAGGAGGTGGTCTATGTGAAGGCTTGTGGACCGAACAGACAGGACAGGCGGTTACATACTCTCGAACATCCTTTATCACTGATGGCCACCAGAACCGGCGGCCGATGATGAAGGCTGTCCGCTGGACCCCAGGGTGGCAACTGAAGGATGATTTGTGGGCCCAGTGGACTACCTCCCCCTAAAGCTCCGGAGGGACGAACAGCCGATTAGGTGGGCAGGCTGGTGGAACTGGCAGGCCCCTTGTTGCTTCTTGGACTCGACTTTCTATGGACCATGTAACTGCCCCTACTAGGCAAGATGCAGGGAGGTTGGTGGTGGGTTCCGCGGCTTCGGACTCAGCCTCATGAATACGGGACAAGGCATCGGGCTTGGCCTTTCTTGATCCAGGGCGATATGACAGGTGAAAGTTGAAACGGGCAAACCTTCCAAAGGTGATGACCATCTAATGCTGTGGCCTCCATTAATGTAGGTAAGGGGACCATGGGAACTCCCAGGCGTTTAACCAGGTCAGCGTCAATGAGGCTAGCATCATCCGGTCACTGGCTGTAGCGCGGTTCTGGAGCGTCTCGACAATGCCGCGCGTTCCTCTTCGCAACGTTTACTGACACTGATCCACAAACGTCGATCGACTTTGATTGCAAGTGCGATTAATTTGTCTAAATCTGCTGGAGGTTCAGTGGCTGCTAGACATGACGAGATAAACCCTTGATAAACACGTCACATAGTGCGGTGGAGTCCCAGCCCGCCTCCGCGGCGAGAGTGCGGAACTCAAAGAGAAAGGTGGAGTGTGTCAGCTTCTGAAACCTGAAGAGGGAGCTTGTTCCACAAGAGAGGAGCTTGGTAGCTAAAAGCTCTGCCTCCCGTTCTACATTTAAAGACTCTAGGAACCACAAGTAGCCCAGCGCTCTGAGAACGAGAAGTGTTCTGCTGCGAGCATAAGGAACTATGAGTTCTTTAAGATAAGAAGGAGCTTTATCATTCAGTGCTTTGTAGGTGAGTAGGAGAGTTTTAAATTCAATCCTACATTTTACAGACAGTCAGTGCAGAGAAGCTAATGGAGGAGAAATGTGATCTCGCTTTCTAAGTCCTGTCAGAACTCTGGCTGCAGCATTTTGAATTAGCTGTAGGCTTTTTAAGGAGCTAGGAGTTACAGTAGTCCAGCCTAGAGGTAACAAATGCATGGATCAATTTCTCTGCATCACTCTGAGTAAGGATACTTCTGATTTTAATTTTATTTCTAAGGTGAAAGCATGCAGTTCTGGAGATCTGTTTAATGTATGATGTACTGCAAAAGAGAGACCCTGTCAAAGATCACACCAAGGTTTTTTACAGTGAAATCTGAAGCTAATGTTATGCCATCCAGGGTGGCTATCTGATTTAATAGTGTCTCTCTCTGATTCTCAGGCCACTATAAGATTTTCACTTTTATCTGAATTTAGTTAGTTAGTTTTGGGACATCCAGGATTTGATGTCTTTTAAACAACTTTGAATTTTTAATAGTTGATCTATTTCATTTTGCTCCAAGGACAGATATATCTGAGTATCATCTGCATAACAATGAAAATTAATAGAATGCTTCCTAATAATCTCACTTAGAAGAGATATGTATAGGCTGAATAGAATTGGACCAAGCACAGAACCCTGTGGTACTCCATACAGTAGCTAATCCTTGTGCATGTGGAGAATTTGTCATTAACATGAACAAACTGGACTCTGTTCAACAAATAGGATTTAAACTATCCCAGTGCTGTTCCTTTAATTCCGATTCTATGTTCTAGTTTCTGTAACAGAATGTTATGATCAATTGTATCAAATGCAGCACTATGATCTAACAGGACAAGGACACAGACCAGACCATTGCCTAAAGCTAAGGGAAGATCATTAGTGACTCTAAACAGAGCTGTGCTATGATGTTTTCTAAATCCTGACAGAAAATCTTTGTACAGGTTATTCCCACTCAGATGGGAAGTCAGATAATGGTTTAGCCACAATTTTTTCAAGAATCTTAGAAATAAAGGGTAAATTTGAAATGGGCTTATAGTTGGCTAGTTCTCCAGGGTCCAGAGTAGTTCTTTTTCAATAAAGGTTTGACTACAGCCACCTTAAAAGCCTGTGGTACATACAAATGTAAAGATTGGTTGATTTTGATTTAATATGGACGAGCTGATTAAAGGTAGAACGTCTTTGAGTAATCTGGTTGGAATTGGGTCTAAATGTTAAGTGGATGACTTGGAAGAGTTAACTCCATATGAGTTATGGGGGAAAGCCTGTCTAGGCAAGACAGAGGACTTGTTAAATTTAAAGTTAATGGATCTAGCGCTTTCTCTCAATTGGAGGAAGTCACTGCTGAATGTCTTCTCTAATGGTGGTAATTTTAGTAAAGTAGTTTATAAAGTCATTGCTGCTGAGATTTAAGGGGATAGTAGGCTCAACACAGCTATGACTCTTAGTCAGCCAGGCTACAGTGCTGGAAAGAAACCTGGGGTTTGTTGTTGTTTTCCTTAATTAGGAAGGAATCACATGTTTTCCTAGCAGCATGAAGTACTTTTTTTATATGTTATTAGACTGTCCTTCCATGCTATGCAGTTTACATTTATTTTGTTGGAACGCCAGTGCTTTTCTAGTTGTCGGGTCCTGTGCTTTAGGCTGCGGATCTCTGAGTTATACCATAGAGCTGTAGCGGATTCAAATTAATAGTTTGATATTAATGCAGAAACATTAATATTCCTCGGGGCACCAGGTTTGTTTTAAAGCTGAAACCATGCTTGTATAAATCTAGATAACGCCAGATGTCAATTCAATGAGTTACCAGTTAGGAACAACAATAACAACTTTATTGCCATAAAACCGTGAATTCTTTCTTTCTAATTTATAAAAATCTAAGGATAACTAATGAATTTGAAATATTCAATTTTAGTGCTTTAAGAAACACCAGACTTTTCAGAGGATTCGAGATGTTTTTCTTTGTCAGGGCTCGCAGTGAGCGGACAGGAGAGTGGGACCCAAACGCACAGCTCAGGAGACAGACTTAGAATGAGCCAGGTTTATTTGGCATAAAGACGGCAGGCAAAACAGGAGTCAGGCAGGCAATTGTCAGAACCAGGAAACTCAATATGCAAGCAGAGGTACAGGCATGGACAAGGCAAACAGAGTCAAAAACAGGCACAGGTCAAAACCTTTGACTTACTCTGAGTTGGCTGGGAGACAGAAAAATCGGGTGCTCAATAACAACAAACTGGCAAACGGAACAGGTGCACAAAGTCCAAAACATCAATTACGGAGGATTAAGAAGACCCCACAGGGCCTAAAACCCCCTCTTATGGAGGGTGGTGACGAGGAGAGCGTCCCGACCCAGCAGCCACTGGACGGGAACGGCAAACAGGGTGCTCAGGGACGAACAACGGGCTCTGGTCGGACCACCAGGAGCTGAGGCACACGTGGTCGGACCACCCGGGATGAGGCCGACAGGAGCAGGGACGACCTCTCCGAGGCCGACAGGAGCTGGGACGACCTCTCCGAGGCCGACAGGAACAGGAACAACCTCTTCGGGGCCAACAGGACCAGGAACGACCTCTTTGGAGCCGACAGGAACAGGAACAACCTCTTCGGGGCCGATAGGAACAGGAATGACCTCTTTGGGGCCGACAGGGACAGGAACGACCTCTTCAGGGCCGACAGGGACAGGAATGGCATCCTCTCTGGAGCCAACAGGGGCGGGAATGGCGTCCTCTCTGGAGCCAACAGGGACAGGAATGGCGTCCTCTCTCGAGCCAACAGGGACAGGAATAGCGTCCTCCCTGGAGCCAACAGGGACAGGAATAGAGACCTGGTTTGGCTGGGCGGCAACGGAGCTTGACGGGGCAGAAGCCTGGCTTGACTGGGCTGTAGCTGGGTGTGACCGGGCAGCAACAGAGGTAAAGACAGGTGAGGAACCTGTGGTGCCTGTCCAATAACCTCCCATCATTGTTCTATGTTCAACTAACTTTGTCTCTTTCTCTCCAGTAGATGTGCTTCTCCCCCGCTTGACGGTCGAGGCAGATGATTGAATTGAATTGAATTGAATTGAACAGAACAGAACAGAACAGAACAGAACAGAACAGAACAGAACAGAACAGAACAGAACAGAACAGAACAGGATCCGCTGCAGGTCGTCTGGATAGTGTGAGCAGGGACGATAGTCCTGAGGACTACGGTCGACCAGCCTCCAAACCTCTACAGACATTTAGAGTTGGGAGGACTGCTAACCTGTCTGGATCGCTGTGGTGGAATTTTTGCAATAAAGGCAGATGAGAGAGAGTTGTCCTTTTGTGCGATTTATTGAAATAATAAAGAAAATAACAATAATGAGGAAAGCAAATAAAAAGCCAGCTGGGGAGATCAGAACATACACCACGGAGGTATAATGCAAAGATCACACAATCCTCAAGTTGTTTCTGCCTTTTAGCTTCTCTGTCCAACTAGGGTGGAATGTCTGTCTAGCCCAATCAAATTACATGCACCATCTCCTCCCAGACGCAGTGTGTGAAGATTTTTACTTTCTCACACCTGCATCTGTGAGAAAGGAGCACCAAGTCTCAACATACAGGGAGACACAACACCCTGGCCTTGGGTTTGGAGGCTTGAGACGAGAGTCTATCAGGCAGAGACAATCATTGAAATGCATACAGTAAGACAAGACATAAAATATTAAATGCAAAACATAAATCATAAGTCGTATAATAACTGCATAGAAATAAGGAAGACACAATTTTTCCCATGACACTCCCCCCTTTTGATTACACATTAATCAAGCACTAAGAAGAAAAATTGTCAAACATGTGATTCGTTAATCGTATTGCTTATACAAATGTAAATGGCGTAGGGATAAAAGATCGTGAGCTGTTTTTGCGGGTAGTTATACTAGAATAACCCTTGTGTATGAGCTTCTGGAAAGAAAGGGAAATAAGCCTATAAGCGATTTCAATCAGTTCATGTTCAGTTAAGCAAAAATGGGCAGAAGATTGTATGGTAATTCAAACTATTGTGGAGTTATCTTTGTGGTCCTCGTTATCAACGTCAACATCATCCTCTACAGAGTCAGCATCAGAATCAATGAGTGAGTCGGTGTCCGGATTCCTGAATGTAGTGCATTGTGTCATTTGGTACGAAAGCGCCGCTGATGTCGCACGCATGATGAGACCCCTAATCAGAGGAATAACACAACAACCAAGCAACATGATCACGGCCATGAAGATGATAAGCGAGACTATTGCCGACATGAAAATTGATTTCCATTTTCCAAAAGTTTGGTCTAGCCAGCCCCAAGGGGACGGATCAACGCCGGAGTTTCTAGCCCATTCGTCTCTAAGACTCTCAAGGCCCTCAATAGCCTTTGTCACAGTGCCATTAGAATCAGTGTTGTTAGGGATAAAAGTACAGCACGCTTCTCCAAACATAACGCAGACACCTCCTTTCTCCGCCAGCAGCATGTCCACTGCCATTCTATTCTGCCAAGTCATCTGAGACGTAGGAGCCAGCTGCCCAGACATGCCTCTCATTCCGCCTGCAGTTTTGTTGATGAAACGCTGTTGATTGTAATAAAGATAGTTGATCCAGGCCGAATTCTTGTTAACCTCTATTATGGGGCCCATAAAGGGAATAGCACTCGTCCACCCCGCCGCATGCTCGTTGCGAGCCTTAAACTCTTCCGGCACTCCTCGTGGTACGCCTATTGCATCTATGTAGAGCTCGGGGTCCAAGGAACCGCCTGGAGCCCCGCGCCTGGTGCGTGAGTGTTTCTGTGGAGCTGAGGGTAGAAGATGTATTCCCCCTGTGAGGAACATTACCTGAGTACAGGTGCCGGTCCAATTGGTTGGTAAGGTGGCCCTGGGGTGATCCCCACAGAGCCACCACATGTCAGACAAGGGCTTCCTTTGCTGGACTAAGTCAGTGGAGGATGGGGCAACGTGTGAGACATTATTAATCCTATAGGTATATGAGGGCGAAGGGACGGCATCCGCGTTTGTCGGAACTGCAAACCGGATCACTTGGTTTTCAGGGTTAAGTCCGTGCGCGTTGGAGACGTCCCATGTCAGGTGGCAATTGGGGAAGTGGCCTACATCCACTCCTCCGTCGAGACTGGAGGTGAAACATTCAAACTGACACGTGGTACACACCGTGTAATACAAGGAAGCCGCAGGCTCCTTTTCCATTATCTTGATGTCGGCCACCTCGACTTTCTTATGTGTGACAGGACTGTACATCTCCATACCCTTGCCTAGATTGTGCAAGGCGCGCATTTTGCAAGCCGGATCACATCTCGGAGTGCTGGGGTCCGCAGTGTATCTACACCCGGTGTCTTTATTTTGCAGTTGTCGCTCGGTGTAACACTCACTGCTGTTAAAGGGAGTGGGCACAGCCATGAGATCGGGTCTGGCTACAGCACATGCGACGCATGAATTGTTTGTGAGGGTTTTAGATGTGTACTTGAGGTACGCTAACCATAAGTTTCCTGTGGGGTTCTGATTTACATAGTTTTGGGCAAGCTGCCAGGCTTTAGGGTCCTTAATATCGCGCTTGGATCTATAATGAACAAATGTGTGAGTCCTCCAGAGATACAGGAGGGTCACACATGTCACCGCAATGGTTGATATGACAATCATTTTTATCTTGCTTCGTCTGGTAGATGTCATTTTGCGTCAGAGGGAGATAAAAATTTGTGCGAAAGTGTAAATCAAGTGGAAATGTAAAATGTTTTGTTAAAAAATAGTGGATAAAATCACAGAGAGGCATACATGTAAATCAACCACACAATTTAGAGCGAATATTAAAGTAATATACAGTGAAGATTAAAACAACAGGATCACATTCAATGTCTTCTTCTTCCTGTTGAACAGTGGTGTTAGATTGTTTCCAACCTGTTTGTTGACACCTTGACAGTTCGTTGGGGTTCTTCAGGTTGTGATCAGCTGATCACAGAGACACTTGGGGTTCGTTATCACCGCCAGGTTTCCTCCCAATGTCGTCTGAGTCACTGTCACTCCCGTGATGTGAAGAGTCTACACGTCGTCCAGCGTCGGCAACTCAAGGCTGCTCGTGTGTGTGTTTTCTCAGGAACGTGTGTGTAGATGTATGGTCTGACAGTGTGATTCACCGGCGCAGCTTCAGGCGGCGCTTGGCTCACACCTTTAGCTGAACGGTCAACGCAGCCTCGCCTCAGTGCGTGTGTGAGCACAGCGAGGGTCGTCCTTCTCAGTTCTTTTCGTCAGTGGTGGCTTTCTCGTGTGGTGTAGATGCAGATGGAGGGTCGTCTGTCGGATCCGGGACCTTCCTGCAGTGGCTGGAGTGGATCCAAGTCGCTCTTTCTGCGATCTTCACAGCCGTGTTGGTCGTCAGAAGGACTTGGAAGGGACCTTGCCACCGCTTTGAGTTCCAGTGCTTCCTGCGAAGCTCCTTAATGATCACCCAGTCTCCTGGTTGAATGATGTGCAGTGGTTCTGTCGCCTGTTTGGGCAGAGCCGCTTTCACCTGTTTGGAGATTTGGGACAGAACAGAGGATAAGTTCTTACAGTACTGTAGCATTGCGTCTTCGCACATTTCAGTAGGTGGTAAAATCCTAGTCTCAGTCTCAGGGTGGAGTCCCATCATAGGAGGTCTACCAAATAGGATCTCATACGGGCTGAGGTTTGTTCTCATCCTTCTCCTCATTCTCATGTATGAGAGCACAATGGGAAGAGCCTGAGTCCACTTGAGACCAGTCTCTGAGCAGCATTTAGCCAGTTTGTTTTTCAAAGTGCCATTCTCTCTCTCTACCGCCCCTCCGCTTTGAGGGTGGTAAGAGCAGTGCTTTCTGATGTCGATGTTCAGAAACTTTCCCACTTCCTCGAGGGCTTGGTTTGCAAAATGTGAGCCGTTGTCACTGCTGATTTTAGATGGAATCCCCCATCTGGGAATTATTTCTGTCAGCAAGGCTTTGGTAACTGCATGGCTGTTAGCATGTTTAGCTGGGAAGGCCTCCACCCATTTTGACCACATATCAACAATCACTAAACAATACTTTTTACCTTCTGCCGGCGTTAGTTCGATGAAGTCCAGCATTAAATGGTTCCACCACCGGAACGCCTGTTCCGGTGGTGGGTGAGCTGCCAGTGGTTTGGCAGTCGTCTTACCTGGGTTGTGTTGGGCGCATGTCATACACGCTTCACAGTATTTTTGCGCATAGATTGAAAATCCCTTAGTGTACCAATGTTTTGTAAGAGCATCTAACATTCCCCCCTTTGATACATGGTCTAATCCATGTGTCAACTTCGCGAAATGAGGGAAAAAGTGTTTAGGTAGGCAAGGTTTGCCGTCGGGCCCATACCAAACGCCATGGCTACTGGTGGCGCCATTCGTCAGCCAGAGCTTGCGTTCCTGTGGGGTAGAGAATGTCTGAAGATCAGGCAGAGCAGAGGGAGGAGAGGGAGGTTGGGTAGAGGTGGAGGATAAGAGGCAGGGAGCAAGAGGAAGGGGAAGTCGGGCAGCTGCCTTCGCAGCAGCATCAGCGCGTGCGTTTCCAGCAGAGATGGGATCAGTGCCCCCAGTGTGTGCGGGACACTTACATACAGCAATTGCAGCCGGTAACAGAATTGCGTCGAGCAGATCAGCAACCTTATCATGATGCAAGATAGGTTTGCCATCAGATTTCAAAAACTTTCTGTGTTTCCACAGAGCACCAAAGTCATGCGTAACGCCAAAAGCGTATCTGGAGTCTGTGTAGATAGTAGCAGACTTCCCTTCAGCCAATTTACAGGCTTCGGTCAGTGCGATCAACTCCGCAGCCTGAGCAGAGTAATGTCCTGGCAAAGGGCCAGACTGTAAAACAGTATGAGAGGTGCAGACTGCATATCCAACCTGACAGCGGCCCGAAGCAGGGTCTCTAGAGGCGGAGCCATCAACAAAGAGAACGAGGTCACAGTTAGGAATTGGCACCTCCGACAGATCTGGGCGCGGAGTGCAGACCTGGTTCAACACCGAAACACAGTTGTGAGGCTCGCCATCGTCAGGGCCTGGAAACAAAGTGGCTGGGTTAAGCACATTGCACCTTTTGACAGTGATGTTTGGCATGTCCAGTAAGATGGTGTTGTATCTAAGCCATCGGGCTGTAGAAAGATGTGATGTTTTTTGTTCCAAAAGGATCAAAGACACGGCATGAGGAACCAGCAGGGTGACATCAGAATACCCAACAATGTCACGTGATGCCAGCACGGCTTTCTCTGCCGCAGCCACTGCTCGGAGGCATCGTGGGAGCCCCGCAGCGACTGGGTCAAGCTTAGCAGAGAAATAGGCTACAGGGCGCGGACGTCCTCCGTGATCCTGTAGAAGGACAGAGGTCATACAACCTGATTTCTCATCCACTGTTTGGGTGAAAGGTCGCGTAGGGTCAGGTAGACCCAAAGTAGGAGCCGACTGAAGAGCACGTTTGAGGTCGGTGAACGCCTGTTCAGCCTCAGACGTCCACGTGAGGCGGGTGGTGGATGCAGAAGACGTCTGCATCAGCGCTCTAAGCGGAGCCTCCAAGACGGCGCAGTTAGGAATGAAATTCCTGCAATAAGAGCACATGCCTAAAAAGGACATAAGCTGTTTGTATGTGCACGGTTTACGCAGGTTCTGAATAGCTTCAGCTCTTTTAGGTGAAATGGATTTTCCTTCACCGGTGATGATGTGACCTAGGAAGGTAACTTCAGTCTGAACAAACTGCAATTTAGACAGACTTGCTCTGTGTCCAGCAGCATGCAGGTGTTTCAGCAGCTTGATTGTGTCTGCTGTGCAAGTTTCCTGATCCTCACTGCAGATCATCAAGTCGTCAACGTACTGCAGCAGGGCGGTGCCTGGGGACAAGACAAGATCATCCAGGCTGTCCTTCAGTGCCATATTGTAAATTGTAGGGCTTTCTGAATACCCCTGGCATAGTCTGGTAAAGGTATATGACTTTCCGTTGAATTCAAAAGCGAACCAGAATTGGCTGTCTTTGTGGACGGGCACGCTGAAAAAAGCATTAGCCAAATCAATTACTGAAAAAAATTTAGCCTTGGGCGGAACCTGAGAAAGAATGGTGTAGGGGTTCGGTACCGTAGGCGCGCGTGGTTGGACCGCCGCATTTACTGCTTGCAGATCCTGGACAAACCTCCATTCTGTTGGCTGTCCTTTGTCTCTGATTTTCTTAACTGGGAAGAGTGGAGTCCTCACTGGAGAGGTGTCACATGGGACGATGACTCCTGCTTTCAAAAGAGAGTTAAACACCGGTGTTATTCCTTCAATTGCTTCTCTCTTTAAAGGGTATTGCGGTTTGCATGGTCTGTAGTCAGATTTTGGCGTGATGACCACTGGGTCACATCCTTTGATCAAACCTACATCATATTTGTGTGTGGCCCACAGGGAAGCTGGAACTTCCTGTAAGGCTGGATACTGCGTCAGAGCGTCCTCCGACAAAAACACGTGGTGTGGAGTGTGTGTGGAATGTTGAGGTACCAAGTGCACTGTACGCTGCGCATGAAAGTTGGACTGAAAAAGTTTTTTGTAAGCATGCAAGGTAGGTGAATACATCACATTCGGGTCGGAAGTCTCCTTCCCGTTGACATCTGTCCACGAAAGGACCCAAGTCCTGCCATCTGTCTCCGTTATGTTTTGACAGAAGGACATGTGGATCTGTAGAATAAGCATCAACAAATCTCTCTTGTTCGTTAGTGAGAGAAATCGCAAGCGCAGACCTATGTTCATCCCAGAATAGAGAGGTTGAGGTTAGTTTGTCCGCAGATGTGCGTAACCATGATTTTTCAAACTCTTCATCAGGACCAGTGGACACATGTGCTGTACAAGACAGGTCAGATGCGTCTCTAAAGGTCGTATTCTGTGAGGAAACAAGCTGTCGAGCAGCCTGTATGAGGGCCTTAGTTACAGCCTCTCCCTTCAGCAGCCACTGATAAGAGTAGAGCAGCGGCTCTGAGCTGAAATTAACACAAACAAAAGAAAAATTATTTACATTGTCTGTGGTTGTGACCTGCACTCCCTCCGGAGTGGAAATCAGTGAAATTCCTAAATTACACATGAGATCTCTTCCTAATAGATTAACTGGGCATAAGTTTGAAAGCAAAAATGAATGTTTGAGTGTCTTGCCGTCCGATGTTGTGCAAGACAGAGGCACAGTAAGTTTTTCTTTTATTGTCTGGCCAGACGAACCTATAGTGTGCACAAATCGTCCACTCATTTTAGGTGGATTGGAAAACATGGAAGATTTTATTACCGAATTTGTTGCTCCTGAGTCTACTAAAAACACCATACGTTCACCTTGAACCGTCAGAGCAAACTCAGGAAATTGTTTGAAACCATTTGACTGTAAAGTCATGCAGCAGTTGTCATTTAGCTGTTATTCTTTTCAGAATCACTCTGTGGGATATTTTGAGCAGAAAGCAAGTCTTCATTGCAAGCAGGCAAGCATGAATTTGAATCGATTGAGCATGTATCAAGTGTGATCGAGTGTGTGTGTGTCTGTGCGGTACCGTCTACGTCATCATGTGAACGGAAACCTTCGCTGGGCTCCTCCTCTAGTCAGTCTGACGAGAGTGCCCGGGAGGGTGGGTGCTGGCGTAGCAAAGGGCAGTTCTTCTTCCAGTGTCCTGGTTCGCCGCAAAAATGGCAAATATTCCCTGGATTTCCAAATGTGGCTCTGACGTCTCTGTTGGGCCAGTCCCGTCTGGGGTCTCTCCCCCTCCCGCGCCCGCGGGGCCTGCCTCCCATGCCTCTGCCGTTGTTATGAATTGTGCCCCTCGCAGAGAACATCTCCAAGGACGGTAGATGCAGCTCACTCTGTTGTCTTTCTTTCCTCGCCATCTTTCTTTGCTGAAGAGTGTCGTAAGCATGGCGTGCGTGTCTGGTGAGATCAGACAAACGTGCGTCTTCCTTCCATCCAATGTATGACTGCTTCACAGCCTCCGAAACTTCAGGGAGTAAACCTTTTATCACAAGTTCACACAGATGGCTCTCATACGGTGAACAAACAGGTCCTCCCATTCCTTCTGCGGGAGGATGAACCCCTCCATGTGTGTTGTATGCGGTGGTGAGGCGGTGAACAAAGTCATCAACTGATTCCTCTGGTTGTTGTTTGCATGTGGTGACTTTAATCATACAGACTTTATCGGGGAACGCAGTTTCGAGGTGGGTGACAAGCGTCCTCACTGCGGCAACGAATCCATCATTTAAGTTGTTTGTCCAGTCTTTGTGTTTGAGAGCAAGTGTCACATCAGGCAATTGTCCAGTCAGTTTTTGATATTCACAGGCTGAAAGACGCTTGGCCAGGATGCGACGGATCTCAGCTCCAGTGGGTCTGTACTCCTGGCAGAAAGCCAGAAGGTTGGCACCGAATGTCTTTCCTGATACAGTGATGTCTGGGAGATTTTGAGCAAAGTCAGCTATGTCAGCGCTAGTCCATGGTCTGTGCACTAACATGCTTCCTTCAGGGCCGGCCACTTCCACCATGGGCAAGCTGATTTCTGGAGCTACTGGTGTGTTGCTCCTCAGGGTACGAACGCTGGTAGTTGCAGAGGCAGCACTCGTAGTGGCAGTTGGTGCATGGGCAGAGCCTGTGGCAGTGGATGATGTAGGAATGAAGCCGACAGGTGAATCGTCCCAGAACATCCGTGCCACCGTTCCAGGAGTTAGTGTGGCATTTACACTGTCCTCCACATGCTCTGACTGCTCTGCAGCTGATGTTGCAGCTCCTGATAACAGAGGTTGGCCAGGCTGTTGGTGTGGGCCAGGCTGTTGATATGGGGCAGGCTGATATGGGGCAGGCTGTTGCTGTTGGTCAGGCTGTTGGTCCTGCTGTCCACCCTGCCCGGCCCTCCTGCTGACGTAGAAGGAGTCCAGGTCGGGATTCACCTTGATCGCGCTCAGCTCTGCAAAAGGATACAAAGCAGAAACAGTGGGAGCGCTCTGTTTCTCATCATGTTGTGTGTGTGTATGTGTGTATGGTGGCGGTGTGCAAGCTTCCACAGAGTTGTTATCTTTTCTGCCAGCTACGTCACCACTCTCATCCTTTCTCCCTCCTAGTTCTTTTTGGCATTTTAATCTTTCCCTGCATTCGGATTCTTTAACCCATATTTCAAGGCATCTATTATTTAATTCAATTTCCTCTAAAGTTTTAACTTTAATTGTTTTGCTTTTACGGAGCTGTTTCTCCTTTTCTTCTAATTTTTCTTTTAAAGCGCGTATGTCCTTCACACTGAGTGAACCACCCTCTTGAAACCCATAATGTTTTGTCCAGTCGTGAAGACATGACACGCACTCATCATTACCCCTCATTAATTTCGTAATGTTACTGTCTGGTGGTGACGACTTGGATTGCCCCGAACCCATCTTTCAGAGTCCAGCGGTTTCCTGCCTTAGATTTTTTGTGTGTTCCGGCCGGAACCTTCCCAAAATGCCTTTTTATCGGACGTCTCCGTAAAAAGGGAACCAACCTGATCTGGCGACAGAGTCTTTCACGAAGTATTTCCTCAACGTTAGGCCCCTCTAGGCCCGGGTCCCTCGTATCTTGAAAATACTTCACTCTGCAAACGCACTCCCTCTTTCAGAAGCCGTCTTTTATACTCAGTCCCCCACGTGTGGACCACGCACAGATCAAAAAAACATGTCTGTATCCTCAGTACAGACGGAAGCTCGGTTCCACGAGCCAACCCTTAGCAACCAACGTCTCACCACCCAGAGCAGACCTTCACCTAGTTAATTTCCCTACCCGAATATTAAATTTTAAAATTAAAATGTTGTTTGGTCCTAATTATTATATTTTCCTTTGTCGTTGTTAAAGTCTAGTTGGGGATGTTTTATAATTAATTGTTATTTGCCTTACTTTCCCTAAACCAAATGATCAGAGCCAAGTAATGAAACCAATTTCAAACCCGTTTTCTTTTTTTTTTTTTCCTCAATAAGTCGCAACAAAACGGAATCTCTCTCACCGGGCAGAGTAGAGGTTGGATTTTGAGTTCGTTGGATCTCGTCAGAGGCGATCCAGACGGGTGAGCAGTCCTCCCACTCAGAACTGCTGTAGAGGTTTGGAGGCTGAGCGAACCTAGTCCTCAGGACCGCCGTCCCTGATCACGCCGTCCAGACGACCTGCCGCGGGATCCTGCCGACAACGCCAATTTCTGTGGTGGAATTTTTGCAATAAAGGCAGATGAGAGAGAGTTGTCCTTTTGTGCGATTTATTGAAATAATAAAGAAAATAACAATAATGAGGAAAGCAAATAAAAAGCCAGCTGGGGAGATCAGAACATACACCACGGAGGTATAATGCAAAGATCACACAATCCTCAAGTTGTTTCTGCCTTTTAGCTTCTCTGTCCAACTAGGGTGGAATGTCTGTCTAGCCCAATCAAATTACATGCACCATCTCCTCCCAGACGCAGTGTGTGAAGATTTTTACTTTCTCACACCTGCATCTGTGAGAAAGGAGCACCAAGTCTCAACATACAGGGAGACACAACACCCTGGCCTTGGGTTTGGAGGCTTGAGACGAGAGTCTATCAGGCAGAGACAATCATTGAAATGCATACAGTAAGACAAGACATAAAATATTAAATGCAAAACATA